>NC_091355.1:9969277-10076777 GCF_038502225.1 Cherax quadricarinatus | reverse complement strand
TTTCCTATGTGATGCTCTTCGTAGCATCCTTCCTTGAATTTTGTCACTTCTTATTTACTTTAAGAATTTTCAAGACTTCTCAGTAATACCTTTTAGAATGTGTTTATTAATTTGCTTGTATGAGTAAGTTTTCAGTTACATTTTTAACTTTATTGATCAGTTTCAGCTCTTCAGGTAATTAGTACTGTAAAATGTCAGCTGTATATTTCTTTCAGAATTCTGTAATTGTAGCAGCAGCAATAGGTGGGTTGGTATGTTCACTGCTGCTGGTTATTGCCGTTGGGTGTACATGTCGTTTGTATGCACTGCGTGTTGGGATTGGAAGGGCACAACAGAATGGTCACAGAGTTGGTCGACGTTCCACCCCTCTGGCACCACTCTCTCGGCTGGAACAACACTTGTTGCAGCGGGAACCTCCACCCTCCTATGCTGTAGCTGTTAATGATCCTTCTGCCTTGTAAGTTATTACTTATTTGACTTTTATTATAGCTACAGAAGCAGAGCTAAATTCATGGTGTTCTGTCTTCATCATTTACCATATAGTTAAGTCTTTAAGCTCTAATCATATCTGTCATCTTTTGCCTTTTATATGGTGCAGAATTTTGTCTGTGTGTGGATGTCAGTGTGTGTGTGTCTGTAACCACAATGAAGGCCATAAAGATCTTGCTCTGTGAGTTAATGCATAAGGTTGAGGAATGGGTGGCTGAATGGATGAGTGCTATAAATTGTTCTACACAACCATATATTAACCATGGAAGAGTATGTCTGATAAAGGACTTGAGGGAGAATTTTGTGTTCTAAGCTATGGTTGTGTTTCACTTCAAGGGTCTTAGTGCTGGTGGAGTTTTGTTATGCATTAACTTTTATTGTGTTAATCCTAGCCTATCAGTGCAAGACATTTTTGAGCACAAATGTTATAAAAAAATTTCTGCAGCTCCACATACTTTTGGTACACCGTAGAACTCCTTTATCTGTGGATATGGGTTCTGTGGTTTCATTTATTCACGGTTTACCGTGGCCTGAAAATAACCCTTAATTTTGCTTAATAATGGCCCCAAAGTGCAAAGTAGTGATGCTGGCAGCTCTTCAAAGACTAAGAGAAGCTATGAAGTGCTTCCCATCAGTGAAAAAGTGCTAATTCTTGTCTTATTGTGCATAATTTATCAATTAATCTTTGTCATAGGTATATATGTATATGTAAACAAAAAAAAAAAACTGATATACAGTGGACCCTCCCTTTTCGTCGATCTCTGTTATCACCGATTTCAATTTTCGCCAACTTTTTTCGTCAAAATATTGCCTCCATTTTCGTCAGTTTCCTCTGTTTTTGTTGATGGTACGGAACCTGTTCAGTGCCCAGCGCACACACAAAGCCACCTCCCACATACATTCTTGGGCAGTGTTGTGTTGTTTCTCAGTAAGTGAACATATCCTGCAAGGTCATACAAAACATTTCGTAATAATGCATTTTTTTGGCACTTGTTTATTGTGTGTGACTGCTAAATAAGCCACCATGGGCCCAAAGAAAGCTCCTAGTGCCAGTCCTTTGGTAAAGAAAGTGAGGAACACCGTAGAATTAAAGAAAAAGATTGTAGAAAAAATACAAAAGTGGTGGTGGTAGAGGGTGGTACTGATTGTGATGGTGGTAGAGGGTGAGAGTGGTTGTGATGGTGGTAGAGGGTTGTAGTGGTTGTGATGGTGGTAGAGGGTGGTTGTGATGGTGGTAGAGGGTGGTAGTGATGGTGGTAGAGGGTGATAGTGGTTGTGATGGTGGTAGAGGGTTGTAGTGGTTGTGGTGGTGGTAGAGGATTATAGTGGTTGTGATGGTGGTAGAGGGTGGTTGTGATAGTGGTAGAGGGTGGTTGTGGTTGTGGTGGTGGTAGAGGGTGGTAGCAGTTGTGATGGTGGTAGAGGATGGTAGTGATTTGTGCAATGTGGCGTAGGGTGCAAACATTTGTGGAGGAATGACAATGCCATGTCCCATTTTAGGGAAATTTAAAGAGATGCCAGAAACACAGCTTTCTGGGCCAATTTTTTGTGTGACAGGGGTCCAGTGACTCTCAAGCTGGTCCTAGTGGCAGTAAAAGACAAAGAAGGGAAGTGACCCCAGATAAGGATTTGGTACCTAGAGTCCTTATGGAGGGGGATTCCCCTTCCAAAGAATAACTTCTCTTCCCTCTCCCATCCTCCGTGTCTTCCATACACCAAGAGTCTTCAATGAAGGTAAGTGTCATGTTGAATGTTCATTCTTTCCTGCATGTAAATCTATACTTAACCTTAAAAAAAAATTTTTTTGTTAATACTTTTGGGTGTCTGGAATGGATTAATTAGATTTACATTATTTCTTATGGGGAAAATGGTTTCAGTTTTTGCCGATCTTTCTGGAATGGATTAATGACAAAACCGAGGGTCCACTGTATAGGATTTGCTACTATCCACGGTAAGTCTTGGAGCGCATCCCCCATAGATACGGGGGGACTACTGTATTTTTAAAAGTGTGTTGTATGCATTAAACAGTAATTATTGCCACTACTTGCAGACTGTTTGGAGGTAGTTTAAGTAGGCATTGGAGGCGACACAGACGACGTCCTCCAGCACTTCCAGAGGGCATATTACCTCCTTTACCTACTCCACATCAGAGTCAAGGAGCTCTTCACTCTTTACATCCATATGATGCTGGATTGGGAAATGCATCTCGAAGAGCAAGTTTTACAGGTATGAGGATTTCTGCACATAATTAGGATGCAGTTTGCACTCGCCTTTTTGTGCTCATTTTAGCTGCAGGAGTCAAGTCTTAGTTCCTAGCCCAGCCTCTCAATTGGCTGTTTGCCAGATTCCTAGCCTCATGGGCTGTAGCATACCTGCTTTTAAAATTATGTATGGAGCCTGCCTCCACCACCTCTTAAAGGAGGTTATTCCACTTCCTGACCACTCTGAGACTGAAGAAATATGCCCTGTGGCTCATCTGCATCATTAACTTCCAGTTGCGCTCTTGAGTACATGTTTGTTGACTCAATCAGCCTTACTCTGTCTACCCTATCACTTCCTATGAGCATTTTTGTTTACTGTTATCATGTCTTCCCTGGCCCTTCTGTTCTCTAGAGTTAGATTCATTTCTGCTAGCCTCTCTTCATAGCTCATACTCCTTATTTCTGGAACTAGTTTCGTTCCATACATGAACCTTTTCCAGTTTCTTAACATGCTTTCTCAGGTGTGGGTTCTACACAGGTGTTGCATATATCGTATGAAGGGCTTGAAATGCCTTTGTTGAGATTCCTGAAGGTTGCTGTTAGATTTGCCAGGGAAGCATGGGCTGTAGAGGTTATTTGTTTGTTGTGATCCTTTGGTAATAAATTAAGCACTATGCTCACCCCTAGGTCACTCTGAGTGAGGTCTGCAGCCTCTGTTACCCCTGAGTCTGTACTACATGTGCACTTTTCTGATCCCTTACCCAATTTTCATAACTTTGCATTGGGTGGGGGTGAATTCAAGCAGCTCCTTATTAGACTAGTCCTGCAGCTTGTCCAGATCCATTTGTAGCTTTCCCTGTCCTCTTATGTTTTTATTCTTATTAGTTTTACATCATCAGCAAATAGTAATACAACTACTACTTTCAACAAACCACCATATCCCACCAAGGCAGGGTGGTCCAAAAGGAAGAACCAAAGTTTCTCGTTTTAAATTTAGTAATATATACTTGAGAAGGGGATATTATCCCCTTGCTCCCGGTATTTTAGTCGCCTTTTACTACACGTGTGGCTTACGGAGGAAGAATTCTGTTCTACTTCCCCATGGAGAAACAGGAATACATCTGATGCAGTCCTATCTGGTTTTTTGCTCACATAAACCAGAAACAGTACTGGTCTTAATACTCACCCATGCAGACTCCTTATTACTCTTCCTCATTCTGACATCTCTTCTTGAACAGTCATTCTTTGCTTCCTTTTCCTGAGGTACTCCTTAAGCCTGTGGAATACATTCCTTGTTATTTCTGCCTACACCTCAAGTTTCTGCTCTAGTCTCACGTGGGGTAAGAGATTATGAACAAGAAAAGCACAGCTGCTTCTTACAGCTTTACTTGTTGGCAAATGTCATTTTTTTTTGTTTTTAATGTCTAGCTTTTAGTAGATTTCACTGGATATAGTACATGTACTTTATTATAGTGTCCTAGATCATAGTTTCTTGGTTGATGGAGAATTTTGGTTTAAAAGAGTTTTCACATGTTTAATGAGAAGAATTAAGTGAAGGGCTCTAACTTATTTTTTTTTTTTTTTACAAATCCATTTTTTTATTCATAGATTCAGTAGTGCTGATCCTGAGAGAGGAAATAAAAGTGATTATCTTATTGGTCCAGTAGGGAGTTATGGAGCAGGAGGTAGATGCAGCAGTGAAGAAAAAGAGCGAGAGGAGAGAGCTAAGGTTGGCAACTTCCTCCCAGTGTTGGTTCCAGACTCACAGGTATGTACTGTGGCCAGGTTTGTATGGTGTATTGATCACCTTCATGGAAATTCACTGATATCTCTGCAGTAGCTATCCTTGGATTGAATTGTAACTGGTACTTTTAGAAATTAGCAGAAGCATCAACTTGTCCTGCTTTTAATAATTAATCTCGGACAAGTGCTGTATCTTTTTTCTTTTGACAAACTGGCCGTATCCCACTGATGCAGGGTGGCCAAAAGAAAAAAAATGAAAGTTTAAATATTGTATATACTACTTTATTATTGTTTGTTCTCTGTAATGATGATGATACTGTTAGCATTGTTGTTGATATTGATGGTGTTCTTAGGTTCTTAACTTTTTATAGTGAGCAAAAGTGGAAGGAGTTTTCAGATCCTTTCAGTGATGTGCTAAAAATAATTTAGGTGACAAGCAATTTAAGGTGATAAGTCACAGAACCTGCTTAATATTTGTTTTACAATAGAGTAACCATTAGGTTATATTCTGCTTACAGAAATTCATTGTCTTTAATAAGGACATGAAGGTTACAAATTAATATTTATGTAGTTTAGCCTTCTCACCATGTGTGTCACACAAGTGGCTCCTAGTCTCTCTTGATGCTGATACAGAGATCTTGATCCAAGGAATTGGAGCTATCCCCCTGCCTCAAATGAAACTCGATTACCTCACACACCTCCCATTCTCTAGCACTGTTTAACCTCTACAGATTTAGCTTTTCCAAATGACTAATAATAATCCTAACATGCCATTTCTTCATGAAAAGATAAAACTGCTAATCATCTTCCAACAAACCGGTCGTATACCACCAAAGAAAAACGAAAAATGAAAGTTTCTCTTTTTAAATTTAGTAACTTATACAGGCAATTAAATATGTTTTAGTATCTTTAGATGGTGGTTACAAAAAAAGTGAATGCTAGGTGATATATGTACTTTAAACATTTGATGAGTATTGTAATTTTTTTTTTTTTAACAAACCAGCCATATCTCATCGAGGCAGGTGACTAAATAAAAAATTAGTTTTAAATTTAGTAATTTATACAGAAGGGGTTACTAGCCCCTTGCTCCCAGCATTTTAGTTGCCTCTTACAACACGCATGGCTTATGGAGGAAGAATTCTGTCCCACTTCCTCATGTTCACGTTCTTAAATATCTAATTGGACCCAAATTGCCAATACATACATTCAAGTTTGTGTTTGCATATTCAGTGAATATTAGCAAGTTTTAAGTATTTATGATTTCACAGGATCCAGCACCACCCCCAGACATCCAAGATGTGCCATTGTTATCTGCAGTCACTGACTCGAGTGAGGAGGACAGCATGGAGGAGAGGGAAGATGCTCCATTGCTAGATTTAACATCCACTTTTCAAGAAACAGGTACTGTATTGTATAAAACTTACACAAATAACCTGTACATAGGAGAAAGAAACTTTATGACAACATTCAGGTCCGGACAAGTATGTCGTCAAAGTTTGTTTCTCTTATGTGCGAGTTATTTGTGTGTTGTTCCAATCATGGTATTGTGCCTTTGTGTTCTTTATAAAAATTACTCTGTGCACAGTTCAATAAGCCTCAAAGGTCACTTACTTCCTTTGTCAGCTGTTCTGCCTCAGGTTATGAGTGGATCTTTCAGCCAGATCATTGGGTCTACAGAAATAAAAAATGAACTCCAGTAGAGAAAATGGTTAGGAAGCATACTGGGCTAAAAGTATTAGGAATGTTCTCATAGTGGTGTTTAGCAGGTTAATTCTTTGTAGCATTATTCCTAGAAAAGTTCTTATACTGGTGTAAAGGAAGTTAAATCTTTTAAGCATTATTCCTAGTAATTCACTGAACTTTACACAGAAAATGGTTTTTCCTCAATTATTCTTTATTCTTTCGATAGACTGGCCATATCCCACTGAGGCAGGGTGGCCTTAAAAGAAAAACGAAAGTTTCTCTTTTTAAATTGAGTAATGTATACAGGAGAAGGGGTTGCTAGCCCCTTGCTCCTGGCATTTTAGTCACCTCTTACGACACACATGGCTTACGGAGGAAAAATTCTGTCCCACTTTCCCATGGAGATAAGAGGAAATAAACAAGCACTAGTAAGAAAATAGGAGATAATCCAGAGGGGTGTGTACAGTAGGGCCCCACTTATACGGCAGGTTAGGTTCCAGGCTACCACTGAAAAGCGAAAATCGCCGTAAAGTGGGACACCCTTTTTTTCCATTTATAAATGCATACAAATACTAGATAACCAGTTTACACTAACATATATTAAGTTAGCAATAGAACTAGTCATCAAAAATCAACAAAAAAGTATAATACACACATAGTGCACTCGTTACTTACCTTAAAATATTTATAGTCTTAATCTAGGGTGAGACAAGTAGTATTTATTGTAAGAAATCAAGTGTGGTATGTATGGTAGTCAGCCGGGCTACTATACCAGGCCACGCCACCTACAAATAATATTCTATTACATTTAATCATCCCAGAGCAATAAAATACATATACAATTTACTCATTACTTACCTTAAAATATTTGTAGTCTTAATCTAGGGTGAGATGAGTAGTATTTATTGTAAAAAATCAAGTGTGGTATGTATGGTAATCAGCCAGGCTACCATACCAGGCCAACCCACCCACACATATATTCTATGATATTTAAGCATCCCAGAGCGATAAAATGTATGTACAGTTCACTCATTACTTACCTTAAAATATTTGTAGTCTTAATGTATGGTCAGGAGTAAGTAAATAAGATAAAACGAATAAATGAGAGAGAGAATGAGTGCATGAGAGAGGACAGGCGCCGAGTTATGTAAACAAACTAGACGAAGGTAAGTTTGTAAACAAACAGTGTACATGTCTGGTTTGTGTACAAGTTACATTGTGTACAAGTTGTCTCTACATTGATACGGTAGAATAAATAAAGAAGAACACTCCCATTCTCATGTAACATCATTTTGAGAAGAAATGACGCTCTGAGTGAAGGCAATGGAAATAAGTCACTCTGACTTTTTTGGGCTATCCCAGGTTCTCTACACATATGCTGTTATGTATGATAATCTATGTAACTGTATTTGTGTATACCTGAATAAACTTACATACATACGAAAGGAATAATTTTGTACAGTTACCCCCAGTAACACATTTTCTCTTATGTTAAACTAGAGAAAGTGTTATTCTTGGCATCACTTGTACAAGTTATCTGGCTACCACATCTCATATTTATATTTATTTATTCTATTGTGGGGTGTATTTATCATCTTTATATGTTATGTATCATGTTTATTACAAAATTTTGAAAAAAATATCATGGATGGATTAATGAAAATGTGTATATTAACGTAATATACGACATTTAATGAGACTCGGTGATTATTATTATTATTATTTCTAATATGGCGTCACTTGTGCAAGTCGTCTGCTACCACATCTCATAACGTAATATACAACATTTAAATGAGACTCAGTTATTATTATTATTACTAATATGTCTGGAGATATAAAAAACACTTACTGATTTTAATGTGTACCTGCATGCCAGCACAGTATGTAAGTTTATTTAAGTACAGGTATACATAAGTATTATTATCAGAGTATATATAACATATGAAATAACTTTTAAAAACACTTAAAATTTTGGAGTTTCCAGGCATAATGGAGAGACTTAGGTATTACTGATCTCACAGAGAATGTAAACAAACCGGGTGGGTGCGCGGTGACCGTATTAGAAAGTCAGGTGAGGGGAGCCGTATAGCGAGTTTTGGTCATAATTTGAAATGACCGTATTAGCAGAACGCCGTAAAGCGAAACGCCGTAAAGTAGGGCCCTACTGTATATATATCCTTGTACATGTATGTGTACTATGACCTAAATGTAGGTAGAAGTAGTAAGACGTACCTGAAACCTTGCATGTTTATGAGACAGAAAAAAAGACACCAGCAGTCGTACCATCATGTAAAACAATTACAGGTTTCCGTTTCATACTCATTTGGCAGGACGGTAGTACGTACCTCCATGGGTGGTTGCTGTTTATCAACCTACTACCTAGGTTTTTCCTCAATATTTAGCTTTTTTCTCCTTATAGGGGTCAACACTGTTTTAACTTTTATCTCTTTGAACCTCATTCTTTCAGCACACTGGCCATATCCCACCGAGGCAGTGTGGCCCAAAAGGAAAAACGAAAGTTTCTCCTCTTACATTTAGTAATATATACAGGAGAAGGGGTTACTAGGCCCTTGCTTCTGGCATTTTAGTCGCCTCTTACAACACGCATGGCTTACGGAGGAAGAATTCTGTTCCACTTCCCCATAGAAGTAAGAGGAAATATACAAGAACAAGAACTAGTAAGAAAATAGAAGAAAACCCAGAGGGGTGTGTATATATATGCTTGTACATGTATGTGTAGTGTGACCTAAGTGTAAGTAGAAGTAGCAAGACGTACTTGAAACCTTGCATGTTTATGAGACAGAAAAATGGACACCAGCAATCCTACCATCATGTAAAACAATTACAGGCTTTTGTTTTACACTCACTTGGCAGGACGGCAGTATCTCCCTGGGTGGTTGCTGTCTACCAACCTACTACCTAGACTCTTTGAACATTTTTTTTTTTTTTCAACAAACTGGTCGTATCCCACCGAGGCATGGTAACCCAAAAAGAAAAACGAAAGTTTCTCTTTTTAAATTTAGTAATAAATACAGGAGAAGGAGTTACTAGCCCCTTGCTCCCGGCATTTTAGTCTCCTCTTACGACACGCATGGCTTACGGAGGAAGAATTCTGTTCCACTTCCCCATGGAGAACTCTTTGAACATATTTAATATAATTTTAACTATTACATTAAATCTTGGTCAAAATGTTTATAATGATATGGGCTTTGTAACATGTTCCTGTGTATGTTTTGCCTACATTGTTTTCTTGCCTATGTCTGTAATTGTTTTGCTCCAAAAAAAAAAAAAGGTAATCTTACTTATTATGATCTAATCTTGATGGTTGTTATTGGCCAACCTCCTGTTGCATTTTTATTTTTTTTTCAACAAACTGTCTGTATCCCACCCATGCAGGGTGACCTAAAAAGAAAACCAAAAAGCTTTTCTTTTTTTAAATTTAGTAATTTATACAGGAGAAGGGGTTACTAGCCCCTTGCTCTGGCATTTTAGTTGCCTCTTACAACACGTGTGGCTTACAGAGGAAGAATTCTTTCCCACTTCCCCATGAAGATAAGAGGAAATAAAGAAAGAAGAAAGAGCTATTAAGAAAATAGAAGAAATGCCAGATATATGCATTTACCATAGCTAGGGTAATGTAGAGTACAGTACAGTGAGCATGTGATAATGGTTAAAATAGAGGGGCTTCACACTGTATAGTTTGCATTAGAATTTTTATTATATTTAGGCTTGAAATTAAATGAGTGTCATAGTATTGTCAAATTACTGTTACTCAGTATT
Source organism: Cherax quadricarinatus (assembly GCF_038502225.1). Classification (NCBI taxonomy): domain Eukaryota; kingdom Metazoa; phylum Arthropoda; class Malacostraca; order Decapoda; family Parastacidae; genus Cherax; species Cherax quadricarinatus. Next base: position 10,066,881 of record NC_091355.1, on the reverse strand, counting down.
GATAAGTACAACTTAAGTAGATCCTAGATTTTAATTTATAATCGTATAGATAGGAACTGTTGGTCACTTAATTACTTGAAGTGAAAGGGAGATTTATATTCTCATGAAACAAAAACGTTTACCATGATTTCTGCACAGTACTGACAAAACTTGAAAATACTGTTTTTGTCAAAACTGTAATCATACTATATCTTTTGATATTACATCAACATAAATTTTGTTATTATCCATATAATACTCAAGGTGCAGTAATTTTTTCAGATTACAGTGACACTGTCTTTGCTGTTGTTGGTCCTCTGATGGATGGTACTGAAGAAAGCAACCATGAAGCATGTGCAACTAACCATGTACTCTCAGATGCTGCAAGTGAGTACCCCTCTGTAGATGCAGAGCACCATTCATCCCTGGCAGCAGAAGGGCATACTAAAGTTCAAGAAAATGTCTGTGATAACAAGCCCACAATGCTCAGGGAGAATGTGTCTTTTGACTGTCAGGAAAATGATGATGATGATGATGAATCTCTTTGCTTGGTTGATACCTCCAGTACAGACTTAAATGAAGATAAAGAGGATGATGTAAGTTTAACTGGAGATGTGATGACAGACACAAGAGCAGCTGTTCTAGCTCTCACTGCTGTCCAGAGACACACAAATGGTATCTATCAGGTTGATACTGAGTTACTCTCACACTAAGGAAGCCATACTCACGTTGATTTAACTGCATACGTTACACTGCTACCTGCCGAAGATCCTGTTCATTTTCTCAGATTGGTGTGCATGTGTTAGTTTGTGATATGTATAGCATTTTGTGACTAAAACACAGAAAATATTTCGTGAGGGCTTGTGGTTGTATAAATTTCTGGATGTCAGTGTCTTTAAAAAAGGGTTGCTTGACAAGTTAGCTAAATATGCAGATATAATCAGTGGTAGTACTACTGTGATGAGTTAATTTATGGAAGAAAAGTAGCTTAGCACAAGCAGCTTTCTCAGTCATTACTTTTCCTTTACTGAGGCATAAAAAATACTCATAAAGGATTATATTTTAATCATAATTTTCATAATAACCAGTACATGCACTGATAAAAAAGAAATGTGATATGTAATTCATTTTTTACGGTAAATTAAAAAATATTAGTATTATAGTATTCAGTAGGACCCCCGTATCCACGGATTCTGTATCCTCGGTCTCGGTTATCCACAGTTTTCTGTGGTCCAAAAAAAAACTTAATTTTGCTTAATAATGGCCCCAAAGCACAAAAGTATGACGTTGGCAGCTCTTCAGAGCCTAAGAAAAGCCGTGAAATGCTTTCCATCAGTGAAAAAGTACTAATTCTAGACTTTGGCTTAATTTATCAGTTAAACTTTATCATAGGGATGTATGTAAACAAAAAAATGATTTGTATATAGGGTTCACTACTATCCACAGTTTCAGGTATCCACGGTATGTCTTGGATCTTATCCTCCAAGGATACGGGGGGGACTACTGTATAAAGTGCTTGTGTAGAAATGAAAATGGTAAAGATTTTAGTATATTGTGAACTGTGCTACATTTCCTAAATTCTTAATTGATTTTCTGAAGTCAAAGCCTGCTAATTCATGCTCTGTTTTGGTAAATAAAATTGTCTAATCAACTGGTACCCTAACCTTTATTTTTTTGGGGGGAGGGGGAAGGGATGCAATAGAGGGAGGGGTCATTTGCTATAGCTATTAAAAAAAAAGTGCAGTAATTTTGAAAAACCTTTGACATCACAGCAAAAATGTGAATTTTATACTATTGTACATAGCTAATCATGAGTTTTGTTGCAGTAATACAGTACAGTACCTCATGCCTGAAACCTATTGATTCAAGTCCTAGTTGATTCATTATTTGGCATCACTCAAGAAACGTCTTCAACTTTTCAAGTAGCAGGTGACTCCAATACTTGTTCCATTTATCTATTGGTCTTTTACTCTGAACTAATTGCACGTTAGATAAAGTGGAACGTGTATGCATGCCTTCATGACTGAGGTGTTTACTGGTAGTACCCTCGTGAGTTGTGTGTTGATGAGGATTCCAGTTGCTATCTCCATATTGGTCACATCACTTGACATGCAGAGAATATAAGGGACCTCTTATTAATTTTACTAAATGTACAGTTGATAAAGAAGAAACTTCGAGCAGCTGCAGCATAGAGCAACTGAGATTAGGAAACAAGAAAGTGGCAGAACATTTAAACAACAATGAAAGATGAATGAATTTGGGCATATAAGTGTAGTTGCTCTTGTAGATGCAATATGAAACTATTTTCTTGGCAAGCACTCAAATATAATAAAGATGCCTTGAATGTGCCTTTATACAAAAATTAATGGTTTAGTATCTGAATGTAATCACTGTCAAGGAAATCATTAATTTTCTAACACAAACATCAGTACATAAAATTATGTTTAATAATGTAAAGTGACTATTAAAATTGTTGGCAAGGATGGCTATTGTAAGGGTAGTAGAAGTGAGTTTCTATCACACTGATAACTCATTGATTTAGTTTTTTTTTTTTTTTTTTTTTTTTTTTTTTTCAACAAGTCGGTCGTCTCCCACCGAGGCAGGGTGACCCAAAAAAGAAAGAAAATCCCCAAAAAGAAAATACTTTCATCATCATTCAACACTTTCACCACACTCACACATTATCACTGCTTTTGCAGAGGTGCTCAGAATATAACAGTTTAGAAGCATATACGTATAGAGATACACAACATACCCCTCCAAACTGCCAATATCCCAAACCCCTCCTTTAAAGTGCAGGCATTGTACTTCCCATTTCCAGGACTCAAGTCCGACTATATGAAAATAACCGGTTTCCCTGAATCCCTTCACTAAATATTACCCTGCTCACACTCCAACAGATCGTCAGGTCCCAAGTATCATTCGTCTCCATTCACTCCTATCTAACACGCTCATGCACGCTTGCTGGAAGTCCAAGCCCCTCACCCACAAAACCTCCTTTACCCCCTCTTTCCAACCCTTTCGAGGACGACCCCTACCCCTCTTTCCTTCCCCTATAGATTTATATGCTTTCCATGTCATTCTACTTTGATCCATTCTCTCTAAATGACCAAACCACCTCAACAACCCCTCTTCTGCCCTCTGACTAATGCTTTTATTAACTCCACACCTTCTCCTAATTTCCACACTCCGAATTTTCTGCATAATATTTACACCACACATTGCCCTTAGACAGGACATCTCCACTGCCTCCAACCGTCTCCTCGCTGCTGCATTTACCACCCAAGCTTCACATCCATATAAGAGTGTTGGTACTACTATACTTTCATACATTCCCTTCTTTGCCTCCATAGATAACGTTTTTTGACTCCACATATACCTCAACGCACCACTCACCTTTTTTCCCTCATCAATTCTATGATTAACCTCATCCTTCATAAATCCATCCGCCGACACGTCAACTCCCAAGTATCTGAAAACATTCACTTCTTCCATACTCCTCCTCCCCAATTTGATATCCAATTTTTCTTTATCTAAATCATTTGATACCCTCATCACCTTACTCTTTTCTATGTTCACTTTCAACTTTCTACCTTTACACACATTCTCAAACTCATCCACTAACCTTTGCAATTTTTCTTTAGAATCTCCCATAAGCACAGTATCATCAGCAAAAAGTAACTGTGTCAATTCCCATTTTGAATTTGATTCCCCATAATTTAATCCCACCCCTCTCCCGAACACCCTAGCATTTACTTCTTTTACAACCCCATCTATAAATATATTAAACAACCATGGTGACATTACACATCCCTGTCTAAGACCTACTTTTACCGGGAAGTATTCTCCCTCTTTTCTACACACCCTAACCTGAGCCTCACTATCCTCATAAAAGCTCTTTACAGCATTTAGTAACTTACCACCTATTCCATATACTTGCAACATCTGCCACATTGCTCCTCTATCCACTCTATCATATGCCTTTTCTAAATCCATAAATGCAATAAAAACTTCCCTACCTTTATCTAAATACTGTTCACATATATGCTTCAATGTAAACACTTGATCTACACATCCCCTACCCACTCTGAAACCTCCTTGTTCGTCCGCAATTCTACATTCTGTCTTACCTCTAATTCTTTCAATTATAACCCTACCGTATACTTTTCCTGGTATACTCAGTAAACTTATTCCTCTATAATTTTTACAATCTCTTTTGTCCCCTTTCCCTTTATATAAAGGGACTATACATGCTCTCCGCCAATCCCTAGGTACCTTCCCCTCTTTCATACATTTATTAAACAAAAGTACCAACCACTCCAACACTATATTCCCCCCTGCTTTTAACATTTCTGTCATGATCCCATCAGTTCCAGCTGCTTTACCCCCTTTCATTCTACGTAATGCCTCACGTACCTCCACCACACTTACAGTCTGCTCTTCTTCACTCCTAAAAGATGGTATACCTCCCTGGCCAGTGCATGAAATTACCGCCTCCCTTTCTCCCTTAACATTTAAAAGTTCCTCGAAATATTCTCGCCATCTACCTAATACCTCCCTCTCCCCATCTACTAACTCCCCTACTCTGTTTTTAACTGACAAATCCATACTTTCCCTAGGCTTTCTTAACTTGTTTAACTCACTCCAAAATTTTTTCTTATTTTCATTAAAATTTCTTGACAGTGCCTCTCCCACTCTTTCATCTGCTCTCCTTTTGCACTCTCTCACCACTCTCTTCACCTTTCTTTTACTCTCCATATACTCTGCTCTTCTTATAACACTTCTGCTTTGTAAAAACCTCTCGTAAGCTACCTTTTTCTCTTTTATCACACCCTTTACTTCATCATTCCACCAATCACTCCTCTTTCCTCCTGCCCCCACCCTCCTATAACCACAAACCTCTGCCCCACATTCTAATACTGCATTTTTAAAACTATTCCAACCCTCTTCAACCCCCCCACTACTCATCTTTGCACTAGCCCACCTTTCTGCCAATAGTCGCTTATATCTCGCCCTAACTTCCTCCTCCCTTAGTTTATACACTTTCACCTCCCTCTTACTTGTTGTTGCCACCTTCCTCTTTTCCCATCTACCTCTTACTCTAACTGTAGCTACAACTAAATAATGATCCGATATATCAGTTGCCCCTCTATAAACATGTACATCCTGGAGCCTACCCATCAACCTTTTATCCACCAATACATAATCTAACAAACTACTTTCATTACGTGCTACATCATACCTTGTATATTTATTTATCCTCTTTTTCATAAAATATGTATTACTTATTACCAAATTTCTTTCTACACATAGCTCAATTAAAGGCTCCCCATTTACATTTACCCCTGGCACCCCAAAATTACCTACTACTCCCTCCATAACATTTTTACCCACTTTAGCATTGAAATCCCCAACCACCATTACTCTCACACTTGATTCAAAACTCCCCACGCATTCACTCAACATTTCCCAGAATCTCTCTCTCTCCTCTACACTTCTCTCTTCTCCAGGTGCATACACGCTTACTATAACCCACTTTTCACATCCAATCTTTATTTTACTCCACATAATCCTTGAATTTATACATTTGTAGTCCCTCTTTTCCTGCCATAGCTTATCCTTCAACATTATTGCTACTCCTTCTTTAGCTCTAACTCTATTTGAAACCCCTGACCTAATCCCATTTATTCCTCTCCATTGAAACTCTCCCACCCCCTTCAGCTTTGTTTCACTTAAAGCCAGAACATCCAGTTTCTTCTCATTCATAACATCCACAATCATCTCTTTCTTATCATTTGCACAACATCCACGCACATTCAGACTTCCCACTTTGACAATTTTCTTCTTCTTATTCTTTTTAGTAATCTTTACAGGAAAAGGGGTTACTAGCCCATTGTTCCCGGCATTTTAGTTGACTTTTACAACACGCATGGCTTACGGAGGAAAGATTCTTATTCCACTTCCCCATGGATATAAAAGGAAAAGTAATAAGACCAAGAACTATTAAGATAAAATCAAAGAAAACTCAGATGAGTGTGTATAAATAAACGTGTCCATGTATGTGTAGTGTGACCTAAGTGTAAGTAGAAGTAGCAAGACGTACCTGTAATCTTGCATATTTATGAGACAGATTTAGTTACCATTATTATATTCAGTTTTCTATGTTTCTTTTATATTTATTTAGTAATTTTCACTATCTCTTGCGCAGTTTATGCCCATTGTCAGGTTCTCACTTATGAGTATCTTACTGTTACAAACTTACCAGTGATATCAGTAGAATAAATCTTTTCTAGTAAATGTCAGTTGCTTCATTTGTATCTCTCATCACACTAATTTTTTTCACAAAGGAATTTTTCATTCAGCACTGAGTTTTTTTTTACAGTTTTCTTATTTTGTATTCTTTTATTCCTTGTTAGTGCTACATGTGGGATCTTACCTCACTTGGAGAATTTACCTGCCTTACAGCTTCAGTACACACATACAAAAGAACATAGTTGCACAAAGCCTCACATTAGACATGATCACATTTAACAAAATCTTCACTCTCCCAAGCTACAATATTTGAATTACAGTACTATAATTGACAAGCTCCAAAGCCCAGTCTATATAAAAGCTGGCAGTAATTTTAAGATAAACAGCAAAATAAGAAAGTTGTCATAATTGAAATATAAGCTGCTTATGGCACATGTTTATTATTCATTTTTGTCTTTTATACATTCCATAAATTTTATATTTTTAATTTATGGATGAATGAGTCTGTGTGCTTTAGTGATGTATCTGTGATGTATTTTCTTGCAAGAATTCATTGTTTTCAACTTTATGAATATAAAAAGTTTTTTTCTTTATATGTGGAATTTAAGGTCAGTGATTTATACACTTGATGTGACTTAAGATTTATACAGTAGTTGTGTAGTCTAAAATTAATTTAATTGTGTATTTGTAGAGTTTCAAATAATTTTAATCATGTATTATACAATAGTTTGCATGATTTACTGTTGGACAATTCTTTCCACAATATATTTATAAATATACATTATTATCCATATACTTTTGATTATTTGAAAAATATTCGTATATATTCAGAAAAGATTTTACATGATTTCTAGTCCTTTCATTCTTATTTTGATTTACGTTTATTTCATTTGCTGTATAGTGTTACAGTATATATATACATATTGTTGCCTAGTTACTTATTGTTGTTTTATATACTTTAATTATGTTAGCTAAAGGATTATTGGAAATAGAAATACTGTATTTGTACTGTGAATAATTTGTTTTTATTTTAATTAGATAAATCAGTGCATCATTGGTTGACAATTTCATACCTAGTTCAAGATTTTGTTTAAACTCTTAGTAAAGAATTATCATCACTTGCTAAAACTTTTTGACTAATCAGATTTATCTTAGAGGATTAATTGAACCACATTCCTGTTCTCTAAGAGACTTTACCTGTGTTGTTTAACAGACTTACCTGAATCTCATGTTAGATGTTAACTCTTGATTTATATAAGGCATTGTTTATGTATTTGTACATTATAGTGATGTGATTTTTAGTTGGCTGAAAATTTGTTCTAATTATACATTTATGCTGGATAATATCTCTGGTGGATCTGTAAGAGGTCAAATATACTGTACTAGGCAAGTTTGCAAAGTATGTATATAGTGCTTTTTAGTCAGACCTTGCAATCTAGACTTACAAAGCAATGATTGTTTTGTCAAACAAGCCAAATGTAAATTCACTGCTGCAGTAACTCTACAAAAATCAGTCTGAGCATCATGCTGATTGTTGTTGATGTTAAATAAAACTTAGTAAATCTAGGCTGACCTAAGATAAGTTGGGTAAAGCCAAGATAAGTTATATTACCAGTATGCTAATTTTGGCTAAGTTGCTCAGCTATTAATTCACGTATTAATTCACACAAGGCATTAATGCAGACAAGAAAATTATCAGAAGGGCAGTTAGCTTGTTTGACTGTCACTGACTATGTAGCACATACATGAAAATTTACCCCTTCCAGGTACTTGGCAGACTTCATATACATCTGCTTGGCAGACTTCATGTATGTTAAAGCTGTGAAATGTATTCTTATGAATACAAAGAATAATCATGAATTTATATGTCTGAATACCAGTCTATTGAATTTTGGTTAATATATTATCAATCCAAAGACATCTTTTTATATATAGATTTTTAATTATAGTTTGAATAATGTGTTAATCTAAGCCATGTTGCATCAATAGCAGAGTTTAAAACAGTGTTGTTGAATATTTACTGACATTGACAACTTTGAAATGACATAAATGGAACTTATAGCATATGTTACTAGTCAAGCATGTAATTACGTCTTGGGTGATGTGTAAGACATAAGTGGCTAGATAGCAAGAAACAAGACAACGAAACTAGTGTAGATGATGATAAGGATGAGAATACCAAGAAGAGTGAGCTAAAATATATGAGTAGCAGTCAAAACAGCCTCTCCTAATTTGAAATCTCACGTCTAATGTCAACCCCAAAAAAAGTAGTTCATTGAGCCAGTGCTTGCAGAAATATTTTTTATTACTCCTCTTGTTAAGAAATCATTTGAAGTGTCTGGCTGGATTTTTTTTGAGCTTTTCATCCTGGTGAGCATCTTGTTAAAAGAGCTGGATGATGATAATTGGGGTCAGGTTTACAGTAGTTGATTACAACATATTTACAACTTGAGATCACATTAAGAGGCAGTCACACAGAAAATTTAAATATAATACAGTACATATTAAAAAAAATTCATACACTCTTGAGTACAGTAGCTGTATTCAAATTTTTGGTATCAATATGCACTGTGGAATCTGTTATACAGGGTGAATGTTAATGCTCTGTATGAAATTACGATGTAGGTCTTTCCAAATATGCAAAAACACCTCAGTAGTGAAATATATTAAAGGAACTTTATATTTTGTTTGAGTGTCCTTAAAAGCATGAAGACCCACTTGGGAAGACGACTGTATAATCTCTATGGATATGGAAATGAACACTTATGTACAGTTCAGGACATTAGAGGAAATATTTTGCCATGAGTGACGTATTCGTTAGGACTGAAGAAGCCACTATTGGCAAAACTTTTCCTCTAATAAATGGCCTGAACTATATATTGGTGCCTTTTTTTCATATCTTGTTGGTATCACCATACCATTTTTCAATCCCTATGGGTTTAGCACTTACCAAGATCCTTCACCGAGGCCAGTAGAGAGTTCCTGAAGGAATGAATTATAAATATAGTAACTTCTGATCAAATATGATTGCCTACTGTTCTCCAGGTGCTGTAAGACCCTTATGGGTTTTGTGCTTTCCCATGAATATAATCATACTTTTACCCCCTCAAAGGAGGTTCCTTGATGCTGGTGAGGGATTCTTGATCCCTCTCAAGGGAGGTTCCCCCTCAAGAAAGGTTCCTTGATGCTGGTGAGGGGCTCTTAATCTAGGGAATTGGATCTGTTCTCCAGTTCCCTGAATTAAGCCTGAATGCTTTCCACATCCCCCCACAGGTGCTGTATAATGCTATGGGTTTAGTGCTCCCCCATGATTATAATAATCAAAGGTTCCTTGATGCTGGCAAGGGATTTGTGATCCAAGGAACTGGACTATGCTCCCATTCTTTGCCCCTCAAGGAAGGTTCCTTGATGTTGGTGAGGGGCTCTTGATTTAGGGAATTGGATCTGTGCTCCAGTTCCCCGAATTAAGCCTGAATGCCTTCCACATCCCCCCCCAGGCGCTGTATAATCCTCCGGGTTTAGCGCTTCCCCCTTGATTATAATAATAATAATCCTATTCTTTGGCTTAAACTTGAATGATCCTCATTTCCCAGGGACTGTATGACCCCTCCCCACTGATTCAGTGCATCCCTTAATTAAAATAATTAAAAGCCTATCAGCATTTGCCAATTTAAATTATATTTCTGGTTGTATACCCTGAGGATTCTCCTGGAGAAATGTGGTCCCTGTTGAATTTAAAAGTTGGACTCCTTCCTTGGAAGTGTCTAGATGCTGGTAAAGGGCTCTTGATGCAAGGAACTGGAGCTACCCTCTCTTTTTCTTGGATTAAACGTGATTACCTTTAAAATTCTCCAGATGATGTATGACCCTCCATACAAATGGATAGACATGCTTGGACATATTCCTGTTTTGCAGTCCCCTCAAGGAAGGTTCCTTGATGTTGGTGAGGGGCTCTTGATTTAGGGAATTGGATCTGTGCTCCAGTTCCCCGAATTAAGCCTGAATGCCTTCCACATCCCCCCCCCAGGCGCTGTATAATCTTCCGGGTTTAGCGCTTCCCCCTTGATTATAATAATAATCCTGTTTTGCATTGGAATGTCAGGTGGCATTGTGCACCAACACAGGTGAGTGGTGGACTGAAACATCATGTAGCAGTGTGCACCAACACAGGTGAGTGGTGGACTGGAACATCATATAGCAGTGTGCACCAACACAGGTGAGTGGTGGACTGGAACATCATATAGCAGTGTGCACCAATACTTCTACTACTACTACTACTAACTAGTAGTGAGTTCTGTATGACTCTTAAGGATTTAGTGCTTAGTTATGATTATAGTAATACCAACTACTACTACTACAATTACTATTACTACAGTTACTACTACTACAGTTACTACTACTACATTTACTATTACTACATTTACTATTACTACAATTACTACTACAATTATTACTACAATTACTACTACCCTCAGGTTCATGAAAGGTAAAAGTGTGCAGAACTGTATTTCCACCTTTCTCACTGCACACACCTCTACTAGTTTTACCACTTTTCTTGATCTAAAATCTGCATTTGATATTGCGAACAGAACCGTTATACTACATGAACTAGCCAAAATGAATATTGGTTTGGTAGTAGCTTACTCTGCTGGATAATAGGATACCTGTCAAATAGAGTATCCTCTGTCCTTTACCAAGGCTTCAGAAGTGATTCTAAAGAAATGTCTTTAGGTACACCGCAGGGAGGAGTTCTTAGTCCCATGCTATTTAATATTCTGATTAATGCTCTCCTAAATGCTCTACCTGCCTCACCTAAACATATAGCTATAAGCTATGCTGATGATATCATGATCCATACAACAGGGCATAAGAAGATGAATACCATTCTTAATGAAGTTCAAGCAATTTGTAATCGACTAGGCCTCATAATATCTTCCTCTAAAACAAAGATATTAACAAGCAAACGACATCCCCCACCCATCTATTTGCAGGGTGAAATCATTAGCTACATTAAAACTTACAGATATCTTGGTGTAGATGTACCCTTTAACAAATCCACTATACCACAACTAAACAAGAAATGTAAAGCTAGGCTAAATGCTCTCAAAGCTGTTGCTGGCTACAATCCCAACTATGGTGCTAATCGTGAGAATGATGTACATAGCCTATGTTAGGTCCTTAATTGATTATGCTGCTCCCATGTTGATATTAGCTAGAGAAAGTTCTCTCCGACCCTTGGAGTTAATGCAAAATGAAGCTCTCAGGATTATTCTTGGCTGTCCCAGATCTACAAAAGTTCTTAACATGAGGAAGGAGCTTGGTATTTCTAGTATCAGTGATAGGATTGTTGAAATTAACACTGTACTTGGTATTAGAATGTTGAGAAACGAACCAGACACTGTCACAGTGAATCTTACCAAGTGTCTAGAGGTAAATACACACAGATCTAAATGGATTGTGAAAACGTGCAATTGCATTAAGTTTTATAACCTGCATGAACTGTATCACTGTAGGCAACAAGAGCATTTCACCCCTCCATGGAAGATGTGTTCATTTAATATCACATACCTACAAGTCCCTCCCAAGAAGCTCATTGCTAGTAATCCCTTCCTTAAATCTCTTGTTAGAGCAACTGCTCAAGAAGAAATTTCTCACCTAGCTGGTAGTAATAAGTTATCACAAGTTATATACACTGATGGATCTAAACAGGAGTCTTCTGGCAGGGCTGCATCTGCTCTTGTTGCCACCTCCCTAGTTAAGAACGATAATAAATTTGTTGAGTTAGGCATAAGAATTAACAACTGGGCGTCTACACTGCAAACTGAATTGTTTGCAATCCTAATGGCGCTAAAGCTAACCTATGACACTGAGCTTGACTCTGTCATCATTACTGATTCTATGTCATCATTGAAGGCTCTTGACTCATATAATGACTCCAACAACATGTTCATTGGGGAAGCCAGGTATAGATACTCAAAAATTAGGGACAAAGGAATTAATGTACAATTGCTATGGATCCCATCACACATTGGATTACTCCTTCATGATAAAGTTGATATGTTAGCCAAGAAGAGTACCCAGAAGGAGAATGTAGAATATAACTTTGGTATAACTGTGTCTAGCATTAGGAATAATATTAGGAGAGAAGTAAATAATGAAAATGATTGTTATAGGAATGCAGTTAGAAGCCTGAGTAGATCTATAACCCACTATGATAACATGAACGTAGATAAGTATGTTTATGGAGCAACTTGCAATGTGAACAGACTGACTGATGTTGTAGTGGCCAGGCTTAGGCTTGGTTACAAGTACTTCTGGCAGTTTGGGAGACACACAGATGATGATCAAACTAAATGTAAATTATGTGATCAGGCATATGGTCACTCTCTTGAACACTATGTGCTTAATTGTCCACTCATTGAGGAATACAGAGACAGACAGTATAATAACCTATGTGACATGTCAAGATATCTTATTAATGAAAATAAGATACCAGATATACTAAGCAAATTTCCTAAATTTGCTTGTAACAGATAAGTGAACTATAGATATGTAGATATAAATCCATATGTATTCCTGTTAACCCTTTGGGGCCTAGTTCCTAGGCCTTTTGTGTATCCATATGCTCTCGCGCTACCGTCCACAGGATGGATATGGGGTGCACAATAAACTAGCCACTTCGGTGGCAAAATCTAATCTAAATCTTGATTATAATAATAATATACAATTACTACTACTATTACAATTACTACTACAATTACTATTACTACTAATAGTACCACCACCCTCCCCTAGCTTACCACCTGACTCCTGCCACTACAAATATTCTCATTCTTAGTTATCTCTGGGTTTAAAACTTAAGTTTTGATCATAATGATGATAATCTTAGTTATCTCTGTATTAGGACCGATAAAGCCAATCATAGCAATGGATTTCCTCTAATAGATGTCCTGAATTGTACATGAGTGTCTTTTTCCATACACTTTGGTAGGTTTCAGGGCAATAAAGGAACTCTTTCAGTTCCAGTGGCTTTATTAGTCCTAAAAGAAACTGGGTAAGAAAATTATTTTGCTGGGATTAACCCTGGGGATTAGTAGCCTAGGATAACCCTGGGGGTTAGTAACCTAGGATAACCTTGGTGGTTAGTAACCTAGGATAACCCTGGGGGTTAGTAACGTAGGATAACCCTGGGGGTTAGTAACCTAGGATAACCCTGGGGGTTGGTAACCTAGGATAACCCTGGAGGTTAGTAACCTAGGATAACCCTGGAGGTTAGTAACCTAGGATAACCCTGGGGGTTGGCAACCTAGGATAACCCTGGAGGTTAGTAACCTAGGATAACCCTGGGGGTTAGTAGCCTAGGATAACCCTGGGGGTTAGTAACCTAGGATAACCCTGGGGGTTAGCAACCTAGGATAACCCTGGGGGTTAGTAACCTAGGATAACCCTGGGGGTTAGTAACCTAGGATAACCCTGGGGGTTAGTAGCCTAGGATAACCCTGGGGGTTAGTAACCTAGGATAACCCTGGGGGTTAGTAACCTAGGATAACCATGGGGGTTTGTAACCTAGGATAACCCTGGAGGTTAGTAACCTAGGATAACCCTGGGGGTTAGTAACCTAGGATAACCATGGGGGTTTGTAACCTAGGATAACCCTGGAGGTTAGTAACCTAGGGTAACCCTGGGGGTTAGTAACCTAGGATAACCCTGGGGGTTAGTAACCTAGGATAACCCTGGGGGTTAGTAACTTAGGATAACCCTGGGGGTTAGTAACTTAGGATAACCCTGGGGGTTAGTAGCCTAGGATAACCCTAGGGGTTAGTAACCTAGGATAACCCTGGGGGTTAGTAACCTAGGATAACCATGGGGTTAATAAATTAGGATAACTAATGTGAAGGATCTGGGAGTGATAATGTCAGGGAATCTCACTTTCAAAGATCACAATAATGTATCTGTGGAAAATACTGTATATTTTCCAAAAATACAGTATTTTTTGTATGTAAATTGATGGAATATATTGTAGGTAATAAAAATTAATTTGTAAATAAATAAAGAACCAGCGAAATGGGTGAGCGCCGCTGGGGAGAGTTGCCATTGTTTTGAATTGACCAAGAGAAACGTTAGTGAAAATTGGAAGAATTTTCGTCGCTCTAGAGGTTATATTGGGCTTAAAACCTCTCAAATAGGAGCCGAAATTGTTGGAATTGCAGTCCTACAGAATGTGAGAATTAGGCAACTGGACAGGACTCCATAATTAGATGGAAACAGGATATTACCACAGCTGAGTCGATGTCTATTTATGTTGAAATTCTGGCCAGTATTTTCTTCATATTTTAGGCAGGGGGTTTTGTGTATGACACACCGTAATCTCCAGACTAATTGGTGAGTGGTATTAAGATAAATTCTCCTTCAGTGTATATGTATTCATTTTTTAAATTTTATATACAGTCCACATATTTATATTAATGTTTTACCAGAATTCCTGATGATGTATATTTCATTTGAAATTAATATAGGTCCAGAGTGACTTGTGGAGATATATATTGTAGTAGGTATCGAAGGGGGACATTTTTTGCGACCTAGGTGTCCTAAAAATTCCTACTTGACTGTAACTTTGATAAAGAATAATTATCTTTGTTACCATTTACTGGTATGTATCTAATGAGATTCATCCAGGTAAATGTAATTTTCCCACAGTATCTACCACATCTAGGAATGCCAAGCCAATGATTCTTTTCAAATCGCTTGTTCACTCTAGGCTGGAATATTGTACACTAACGGCCCATTTCAGGGCAGGTAAAATTGCAGACCTGGAGAATATACAGAGAACTTTCACTGCCTGTATATGTACGATAAAGCACCTGAATTACTGGGATTATTATTATTATAATCAAAAAGAAGCGCTAAGCCACAAGGGCTATACAGCATGAATTACTGGGAACAGTTGAAAGCCCTTGACCAGTACTCCCTGGAATGTAGGCAAGAAAGATACATGATAATAAACACACGAAAACTCCTAGGTCTAGTCCCAGATCTGCACACGGAAATCGCTCCCTATGAAAGCAAAAGCTGTATGACCCTTGTCTTCTTTTTTATTATAATAATAATGTATGATCCTTGTAGGTTTAGCGCTTAGTTTCGATTATAATACGAAAGCGAAAGACTTGGTAGGCGGTGCAATATCCTCCCCAATGAAAAGATGGAGGGTTATGCGTAAACTAAGAGAAAACACAAAAAGTGTCAGGGGCCCAAGACTGTTCATCTGCCTCCCAGCATATATAATGGGGATTACCAATAGATCCCTGGCTGTCTTCAAGAGGGAGCCAGACAGATTCCTAAAGTCAGTACCTGACGAACCGGGCTGTGGTCCGCACATTGCTTTACGTGTGGCTAGAAGTAACAGCCTCGTTCATCAGGTTCTGATCCACCACAAAGCCTGGTCATGGACCGGGCCGTGGGGACGTTGACCCCCAGAACACTCCAGGTATTCCCAGTGAATACAGTCATCAAATTGCTGAGTTTATTTCCATTAAGATACTTTAAGGATGCCACTCACAACAATCGACTAACAACCAACACTAGTAAGGTTTAACCCGAGGAAGGAAAAGATAGCTCCATATCTTTGAATCAAGGGTTTCCCTGCAGGCTTCAACAGTCGAATACAGGAGTGAATTACACATTTGGAGAGATCAGCTTTGGTGAGAGACGAAGTGGGGGAGGTAGTTTAAGGTAATCAATCCATCACCCTTGGTGCCGATATACTTATTATCTAGTACAAGGTTTCCCAACCTGGGGTACATGTACCCCAAGGAGTATATTTGCCCTTTTCAATGAGTACATAAAGGTCTGAGAGTATAATCATGGAGTACACTGTACAGCAGTGTACACCATGAGTAATGTACAACATAAACAATATATAACACCCTTGTTACAAATCAGCTGATAAAGAGAGCAGCCAACTAGGTAACCTCTCATCCTTACTTATATGTAGTATTTCAAAATTAATAAAATCGTAAAAACGATACAGAACGCGTTCTAGTCTAGTCTAGAATCACACGCAATCCACAAGCATCAGTCGTGACAGTTACTGTGGTGTTTTTCGTCAGCAGTTACCTGCGGAAGATTTTTCAGGTAAGACTTAAGATAAGATTTCGTTCGGATTTTTAACCCCGGAGGGTTAGCCATCCAGGATAACCCAAGAAAGTCAGTGCGTCATCGAGGACTATCTAGCTTATTTCCATTGGGGTCCTTAATCTTGTCCCCCAGGATACGACCCACACCAGTCGACTAACACCCAGGTACCTATTTGCTGCTAGGTGAACAGGACAACAGGTGCAAGGAAACGTGTCGAAATGTTTCCACCCGCCGGGAATCGAACCCGAGCCCTCCTGGAGTTTACCTGGAGAGAGTTCCGGGGGTCAACGCCCCCGCGGCCCGGTCTGTGACCAGGCCTCCTGGTGGATCAGAGCCTGATCAACCAGGCTGTTACTGTTGGCTGCACGCAAACCAACGTACGAGCCACAGCCCGGCTGGTCAGGAACCGACTTTAGGTGCCTGGAGTTTACCTGGAGAGAGTTTCGGGGGTCAACGCCCCCGCGGCCCGGTCTGTGACCAGGCCTCCTGGTGGATCAGCGCCTGATCAACCAGGCTGTTGCTGCTGGCTGCACGCAAACCAACGTACGAGCCACAGCCCGGCTGATCAGGAACTGACTTTAGGTGCTTGTCCAGTGCCAGCTTGAAGACTGCCAGGGGTCTGTTGGTAATCCCCCTTATGTGTGCTGGGAGGCAGTTGAACAGTCTCGGTCCCCTGACACTTATTGTATGGTCTCTTAACGTGCTAGTGACACCCCTGCTTTTCATTGGGGGGATGGTGCATCGTCTGCCAAGTCTTTTGCTTTCGTAGTGAGTGATTTTCGTGTGCAAGTTCGGTACTAGTCCCTCTAGGATTTTCCAGGTGTATATAATCATGTATCTCTCCCTCCTGCGTTCCAGGGAATACAGGTTTAGAAACCTCAAGCGCTCCCAGTAATTGAGGTGTTTTATCTCCGTTATGCGCGCCGTGAAAGTTCTCTGTACATTTTCTAGGTCGGCAATTTCACCTGCCTTGAAAGGTGCTGTTAGAGTGCAGCAATATTCCAGCCTAGATAGAACAAGTGACCTGAAGAGTGTCATCATGGGCTTGGCCTCCCTAGTTTTGAAGGTTCTCATTATCCATCCTGTCATTTTTCTAGCAGATGCGATTGATACAATGTTATGGTCCTTGAAGGTGAGATCCTCCGACATAATCACTCCCAGGTCTTTGACGTTGGTGTTTCGCTCTATTTTGTGGCTAGAATTTGTTTTGTACTCTGATGAAGATTTAATTTCCTCATGTTTACCATATCTGAGTAATTGAAATTTCTCATCGTTGAACTTCATATTGTTTTCTGCAGCCCACTGAAAGATTTGGTTGATGTCCGCCTGGAGCCTTGCAGTGTCTGCAATGGAAGACACTGTCATGCAGATTCGGGTGTCATCTGCAAAGGAAGACACGGTGCTGTGGCTGACATCCTTGTCTATGTCGGATATGAGGATGAGGAACAAGATGGGAGCTAGTACTGTGCCTTGTGGAACAGAGCTTTTCACCGTAGCTGCCTCGGACTTTACTCTGTTGACGACTACTCTCTGTGTTCTGTTAGTGAGGAAATTATAGATCCATCGACCAACTTTTCCTGTTATTCCTTTAGCGCGCATTTTGTGCGCTATTACGCCATGGTCACACTTGTCGAAGGCTTTTGCAAAGTCTGTATATATTGCATCTGCATTCTTTTTGTCTTCTAGTGCATTTAGGACCTTGTCGTAGTGATCCAGTAGTTGAGACAGACAGGAGCGACCTGTTCTAAACCCATGTTGCCCTGGGTTGTGTAACTGATGGGTTTCTAGATGGGTGGTGATCTTGCTTCTTAGGACCCTTTCAAAGATTTTTATGATATGGGATGTTAGTGCTATTGGTCTGTAGTTCTTTGCTGTTGCTTTACTGCCCCCTTTGTGGAGTGGGGCTATGTCTGTTGTTTTTAGTAACTGAGGGACGACCCCCGTGTCCATGCTCCCTCTCCATAGGATGGAAAAGGCTCGTGATAGGGGCTTCTTGCAGTTCTTGATGAACACAGAGTTCCATGAGTCTGGCCCTGGGGCAGAGTGCATGGGCATGTCATTTATCGCCTGTTCGAAGTCATTTGGCGTCAGTGCCAGCTTGAAGACTGCCAGGGGTCTGTTGGTAATCCCCCTTATGTATGCTGGGAAACAGTTGAACAGTCTCGGGCCCCTGACACTTATTGTATGGTCTCTTAACGTGCTAGTGACACCCCTGCTTTTCATTGGGGGGATGGTGCATCGTCTGCCAAGTCCGTGTGTGAAGCGGGAGCTTTAGCCACCAGGCCACCGGGCCTAATTACTTATTGAGAAAAAACAGGCTCAACCATCTCATTAGTATTAGTTTTTAGTATATTGTTAAGTTATGTGCACTTTTACTTATTACTCACGATTAGTGTATGTAACTCTTGGGGGATTACCAATAGACCCCTGGATGTTTTCAAGAAGGCGCTGGACAGGCACCTAAAGTGCCGGGCTGTGGTTCGTACGTCGGGTTGCGTGTGGCCAACAGTAACAGTCTGGTAGATCAGGCCCTGATCCACCATGAGGCCTGGTCACAGACCGGGCCGCGGGGGCGTTGACCCCCGAAACCCTCTCCAGGTATAACTGATATATATGGGATATATCAGGATATTTTATAAATTCACTGAGTTCAAGTTATCAATAACATAAAATCCTTATATAATCTCTACACATGCAGATTTCATCACAAAATAATATAAAATCAATATAATTTTAACTAGGGATGCCAAGCCCATGATGACACTCTTCAGGTCACTTGTTCTATCTAGGCTGGAATATTGCTGCACTCTAACAGCACCTTTCAAGGCAGGTGAAATTGCCGACCTAGAAAATGTACAGAGAACTTTCACGGCGAGCATAACGGAGATAAAACACCTCAATTACTGGGAGCGCTTGAGGTTCCTAAACCTGTATTCCCTGGAACGCAGGCGGGAGAGATACATGATTATATACACCTGGAAAATCCTAGAGGGACTAGTACCGAACTTGCACACGAAAATCACTCACTACGAAAGAAAAAGACTTGGCAGACGATGCAACATCCCCCCAATGAAAAGCAGGGGTGTCACTAGCACGTTAAGAGACCATACAATAAGTGTCAGGGGCCCGAGACTGTTCAATTGCCTCCCAGCACACATAAGGGAGATTACCAACAGACCCCTGGCAGTCTTCAAGCTGGCACTGGACAAGCACCTAAAGTCAGTTCCTGATCAGCCGGGCTGTGGCTCGTACGTTGGTTTGCGTGCAGCCAGCAACAACAGCCTGGTTGATCATGCGCTGATCCACCAGGAGGCCTGGTCACAGACCGGGCCGCGGGGGCGTTGACCCCCGAAACTCTCTCCAGGTAAACTCCAGGTATGTATTTCTCGCCAGGGTTCCAAGGAGTGCAGGTCAAGGGACTTCAACCATTCCCAGTAATTTAGGTACTTTATTGTACTTATACAGGCAGTGAGAGTTCTCTGAATATTCTCCAGGTCTGCAATTTCTCCTGCCTTAAAAGGGGCCGTTAGTGTACAGTAATATTCCAGCCTCGAGAGAACAAGCGATTGGAAGAGAATCATCATTAGCTTGGCATCCCTAGTTTTGAAGGTTCTCATTATCCATCCTATCATTTTCCCAGCAGATGTGGTAGATACATACTGAGAGTCTGAGGTTGATTCCCGGCACAGGTGAGACGTTGGTCATGTTTCCTTACACCTGCTCCCTCTGTTAACCTAGCAGTAAGCACCTACTTAATACTAGATGAACAGTGACAGCAGGTGTAAGGTGACTAGCACCCAGGTACTTACTGCTAGGTGAAGTGACAGCAGGTGTAAGGTAACTAACACCCAGGTATTTACTTACTGCTAGGTGAACAGTGACAGTAGGTGTAAGGTAACTAACACCCAGATACCTACTTACTGCTAGGTGAACAGTGACAGCAGGTGTAAGGACACATTACCACCTGCACTTGCCACTTGTTCCCAGAATCTGGTCCTCGTTACCGCACACAAACATTACAAATTTGAATTCGTTCTGATGATGTATTCTCGAGCCATGATCGAAAGAAAATATAAAAAATGGTTGGAAGAAAAAAATTCTTGCAATTACTGAAATGTTACCCCTCGGGAATACTTAATAATATTTCCAAACATTTTTGAAAAATATTAAGAGGGTTTTATTACACAAAAGTTCCGAAATTTATGTAAGCATCTCACAATGATTTTAATGTAGAAAGGCTGAGATAAACAGTAATTAAGTTTGTATTTTTATTAATAATAATAATGAAAGATGCACTTAAAGGACACGTTTTTTGTATACAATTTTCACTGAAGGAAATAACACTGTGAGAACACCAGTCACGTGACTATAACATCACTGCATCACTTATACACCCTTTTTGAGAAGTAAATATTTGGTTAAAGCTAAACTTGTACATATATATATGTATATATATATATATGTGTGTGTGTGTGTGTGTGTGTGTGTGTGTGTGTGTGTGTGTGTGTGTGTGTGTGTGTGTGTGTGTGTGTGTGTGTGTGTGTGTGTGTGTGTGTGTGCGCGCTTAATAAAATAATAAAATATCGTAAACTATATCCAAGTTGTGACAAAAGAGTAATAATAAAACAGCTTCTTTAGTATATTTACATATAATTTAGTAAAGTGAGTTTTAAAGAGAACACTGAGGGTTGTGTTGATGGATTAATATTATCAGTAGGTGTGCCATACAAGCAGTACCAGGCTGGCACTGTCTGGCTCCAGGTGCTTCAGTGCCTCACAGCAGTGCTCATCTGGGCTAGTGAACACACCAGTTATTGCTAAGATTTACTGGGGGGATGATATGCGTCATCTTAGTTCGTCGAGAGATGGAGAATGTCAGCCTAATCACCAGATTCCAAAACTAAAATTTTTTTTAAAGGGATTGGGTAAGGGATCTCTCGTTATAAGAGTTGGGACATCTATCACTCGGCCCACTGACAAAATTTTTTTCCATTTTTCTTTACCTAATTATTACAAAAATTGATCTCTGGGTAGACATAGGCTTGTACCTGTCCGCTTTTGTACCAAAATTAAACTGTATCTAATTTTTATTACTGCTAAAAAGCTTTTGTGAATAATCAACAAACTCTAGGTCACCGTTGTTATCAAGAAATATTCATGTGGCTTGTACACACTCGGATTTTTGGTCATGTGGCAAGCAGAACTTTGAAGCTCCTGACATCATGTTTTAGATGACATGTTTTGTATAACATTAAAAGAAAGGTGAAGGATGAGGTGAAGAAAGTGAAGTTGCTCAAGACAATATGATAAACAAGACACGTCATGCATAATTAGGAAGTTCAAATACTATGTTTTAGTGTGAGACGATATTTAATTGGCACTTTAGTGTAAGTGAGACTATGATTGTCCCCCAAGTGCAAGCAAAGAGTCTAGAGTGGTCACTCAGGATGGTCACTCAGGGTAGTCACTCAGAGTGGGGTGGTCATAATGTGAAGAGGGACGGAACTGACACTTTCCTAATATCTGA
Source organism: Cherax quadricarinatus (assembly GCF_038502225.1). Classification (NCBI taxonomy): domain Eukaryota; kingdom Metazoa; phylum Arthropoda; class Malacostraca; order Decapoda; family Parastacidae; genus Cherax; species Cherax quadricarinatus. The sequence continues at coordinate 10,044,989 of NC_091355.1, read as the reverse complement.
GGTGGTCAGTGGCGCAGCCAAACGGGGGGGGGGCATGAGGGAACTAAAGCCCCTGATACAAATACTTCTAACTTTTGTTCAATTAATGGTTAAGTTTCACTATCATATTGACCAGTGACCACGACAGCAAGATAATTTAAGAAATTTCAGATACATACTTAAAATAATATGCTTGGAAAAACTATTTCTTTGATTTTATCACCATGTGATTTTTAAGCTTTTCCTCTCCACCAGATTGTAATCCTGGCAAGACCCCAGAATGAAATTCTGGTTAAAGCCCCCAGCTTGTAACCCTGGCTTATGCCCCCAGCTTGTAACCCTGGCTTAAGCCCCCAGCTTGTAACCCTAGCTTAAGCCCCCAGTTTGTAATCCTGGCCTGGCTAAAGACTCCCGGATTGAAATCTTGGAGGCGAAAGACCTCAGACTGAAATCCTGACTGCGCTATTAAAGGTGGTCTTGGCTAGCCTATGTCTGATGGAAATGGCAGATCAAACACCGTGTCATGGTACTACAATGGTAGTTTCAACAGGACAAGCCTTTATAAAATATTGCTTATCTATGTTTCTGTATTACCTGACCTGTCGGCATCTTTGTGTCCTTCAAGCCGCCGAGTTTGTCAATCGGATCTTAACTGCAAGAAAAAAAAATGAAATGGGTCTTTCAGTATAAGAGAAGTACAGATGAAGCATTCTCCATTGAGCGTCTTGGCTCTCAAGTTTGGTTGGATGATGCGGAGCCGGAACACTGTAGACAAAATGAAAAGTTACCAGAGTTGAGACGCCAGCTCACACACCAGGAACAACACATGAACAAATATTTGAAATATTTTGATTATCTTTCAGGCAAAACTCATTCCCAGGTGAGCACTGAAGAGCCCCAGTTTGAGTCTCTTAAAGAACATCTGAATCGCCTCCAAGTGGTCTTTAACCACCTGTTCTAATGTCCTTTAGATCATATTAGAATATTTTCTTCCTATTCGGAGTATCTTTCAGATGAATATTTTCTAGTTTGAATCTCACGTGGCTGAGGTTTTAACTTATTTTAGTCACTGTAAGACGAATTTAATCTTAATACAGGGTACCTTTTACCTTATTTTAACCTTACAGGAAGCCCGTGAGCCTTATCGAACTTTAATGAGGCTATCTTGACATATGAAGGTCACGCTTCACTATTATATAGGATCCCCAGGAACAATTTTTGACGTGATGTGGTTAATTTCCCGAGACAAGTGATGTGAACAATCCTACATGCTTCCTCTGATGAACAACTACCAATTTCATTTGATTATTGATGTTATCAGTGTTTAAAGATTAGGCGATTTTTTTTTTTGTCAGGAATAATGTGTACTTTAATTGTTGTACTAATAATTACAACATTCTGGTCGGACTTTTAAAGTCAGTTATGAGATACTCGGGATGAAACTAGCTTTCTTATTAAGTCTTATTAATTGATGGAGATTACATGACTGAATTAACATGTTAACATACTTGTAAAACTTAAAAGACATTGTAACATTTTCATAACAAACTAGTAACAATAAAGTCCAACAGATCGATTTTGTACATCTATACATTTCTCGCTAAAATACCACTTTATGTTTATAATTCGCAAATAAACCACATTTAGGAAACCTTACATGACGTTTCGGTCGTTCCTCGACCATTATCAAGTGGCATCTCAAGATGAAGACGCAAGGAGCACTGTTCTACACCGTATAGCCCATGCAGGGAAAAAATGAAAGGAGAGTTGAAATGTGAAAGAAATATAAAACACAAGTCAACAGAAAAGGCGAGAAGGCAAATGATAGGTCAAATTACGAGTGTTTTGAAGACTAGAGCATTTGTCAATATAGTGAAAAAGACAGACATGGACTTAAATTCATAAGAGAAATGCTGTGTATAAGATGCAAGACGCCATCTGTGAATGGTAGATAGTGTGAGCAAAGGAACAGTTTACAGAACAACTATAAGCTCTGTCACGACAGAAAAAGAGTTATTAGTGTCATAAAGGTCAATATTTCTGTATTTTATTTTTTTTGTTTATCAGAAGGAAAGCGGCCAGTGTCACTAATGTATTAGAGAAGGCAGGAGGAGCAGGATATGGAATATACGGCGAAAGCATCACTGACAGAAGAATTATACTCTGAATTACTACGAAGTGAAATACTTTGGGGAAGTGCAAGTTTTATATGTAGAGGGCAGAGGACATTAACATATAGTAGAGTAAAAATATGTGTAAGGCAAAGTACAGAAGTTTTTGCAGGAGTGGATGTAGGAGAGAAGAACTTAGGCAAAGTTAATGAAACTGGGAGGACAACCAAACAAAGATTGCGCTTTCAAGAGTAGAAATTTACCAAGTCGAGAAATTGGAGATCGCAGAAGCCGGAGGCGCTGAGAAAAAGAAACAAGATCACTTTTATTGATAGAAAAAATATGGAAAGAGTGAATGTACATATTGCAGTACAGTTTCACAGATGAGTAGATATGAACATCAGAGGAAAGTAAGCAATGAGTCTGTTTCCTGGAGTTTACCAGTCAACTTGGAACTTAATAGACGGAGCAATTTTAAGATCAAGGCAAGATTGGAAAAAAATAATCATCTGCCGGAAAGTAAAGACATTTACACAACGAAAGCAGAGAAAAAGACGCACCCCAGTAGCGGGATGTACAATAGTTCCGAAATACTCAGTGTAAATGTCAGCCTTTGGCGTTGGTATCAACTAAGTTTTAGTTCATACTAGCGCCAAAGGTTTGAGAAATGTTACCTTGGAAGGGAAAATAAAGAGTTAGAATCCAAACATAGATGAATAAGATCAAGAACTACTTCAGAAGATATAGGAAGATCAAGTAGTCAATGCTTGTCCTTCACCCTGAGAAAACTGACAACATTCCTGCAAGGAATATTAGGTGAGAGAGACTCACCATCAAATACTACTGATAATTTTACCACTTCTTTTACTTCCTTCTTTGACCTTCTTCCTAACCTGTCTTGTTTTTCTCGCTCGTCCGAAACATTAAACGTTTCCTCTCTAAGTGTAGTTTATTTGTAACTTGTTCTTTCCACGGCATTGTGATATATTTTTTTCTAATATATATATATATATATATATATATATATATATATATATATATATATATATATATATATATATATATATATATATATATATATATATATATTACACTTAAATAATTTCAGGCGTGGCTTGAAAGTGCCTGACTGCATAACAAACCCAAATTTTGTAACAATTTAGTACCAGAATTGAGGATAAAACTTAAACTCCTTAATATTAAAGATAAAATATTAAAACATATGAAGTATAAGAGGAATGGGAAGCAGCTACGGTGGCAGGGAATGAAAACAATCTTATTGTAAACACTTAAATATATAGTCACTGTTGTCTACCGAGTTCACACCGTGGGGATAATTTTGCCGTAATTGTCACATATTGGACGGGACTGGAATGCATTCGTGAAAGTTGATTATGTGACATTAGCAGTAGAAAAGAAATCACTTTGTGAAGTGTCCAATATATTTGGTTACAGCCACAGAACAGAATAATACCCCACCGCTGAACATTTGCATAGATACTTAAAAACACTGCACACTTAACAGTGTTTGACGCAACATAATTTACGACGTCGCATGCTTAATTAAGTGTCTAACGTAACATTAGAAAATTCAACACAAACAAGCTGACTAATGATGCATTTAAAAAGGCAAGTAGACAATATTTTAGCTCATGATAAATAAGTATTATACGTGAATATTCATATAAAGAACTAACCTCATTTACAATATACATATAAATAGTAGAACTTCATTTTAATTATAATATATATATATATATATATATATATATATATATATATATATATATATATATATATATGTCGTGCCGAATAGGCAGAACTTGCGATCTTGGCTTAAATAGCAACGCTCATCTTGCCATATAGGACAAGCGAAAATTTGTGTATACAATAATTTCCCCAAAATCATTCTGAACCTAACGAAAAAAATATATTTCACTGTGTTTGTTTGGTATTAAATTATTGTAAACAAATCTAAAATATATTTAGTTGGGTTAGGCTAAAATAAATTGTTCTTGTTATAATAAGGTTAGGTAAGTTTTCTAAGATTCGTTTGGAGTAAAATGAAATTTTTTTCCATTAACATTAATGAAAAAATATATCTATAAACGTATAAGAGAAAATTTTAGAAAGGACTTAATTTTAAATGAGTTCTTGCTAATTGACCAGTTTTACATATTCGGCACGACATATATATATATACACACACACGTGTTTGTGTCGTGCCGAATAGGCAAAACTGGTCAGTTAGCAAGAACTCATTTAAAATTAAGTCTTTTCTAAAAATTTTTTCTTATACTTTTAAAGATATATTTTTTCATTTATGTTTATTTAAACTTTAATAATATTGTACCAAAAGAACCTTAGAAAACTTACCAAACCTTATTATAACAAACACAATTTAATTCAGCCTAATCTAACTAAATATATTTTAGATAAGTTTACAATAATTTAATAATAAACAAACAATTAAATATATTTTTTTCGTTAGGTTCAGAAAGATTTTTGCGGAATTATTGCATACACAAATTTTCGCTTGTCTTATTCGGCAAGAAGGGCGTTGCTATTTAAGCGGAAATCGCAAGTTTGCCTATTCGGCACGACATATATATATATATATATATATATATATATATATATATATATATATATATATATATATATATATATATATATATATATATATATACGTTTGCACATAGACTTGCACTTATGTTAACTAAACAATTATCGTAAAAAAATAACGTAAAGAGAGAGCTTAGAACGACGCTTAGGTCACCTTACTCGCTGATCCTCAGTCAAGTCTCGGAGAGAGAAGGGGTAAGAAACTTAACTATTCAGTTATATAGTGGCATCAAATTCTATATTATGGAAGAATGGGAGGGGATGGGTGGGAACCCTAAAGACCATGACACGATACTACCATAGTAACGTAATCCCAACAAGGTGGAGTAAGTGACACATTCTACAGTGGAAACCCTTTAATATCCAAGGAGGTTCGCTTGGTGATTTGTTAAAATCCATGTGGTCGAGACGTTGTGCTTAGTGAGGTATCCACTGTATCCAAGTGTCATTCTCCAATATTATCATTTACATAAATTTAGTAGTATTTATTCAGACATCCCAATATATAACAAATGAGGAATTTTGACGAACAGAGGACGTTGATGGTATATTTGTAAGGAGAAATGAGAACAATCTGAAGTTGGTCTTGGTCAGACGATTGCTGTGCTTTTGATCATCTGACTGAGAAGTTTCGCTGGCTCACTGGTTCACCACGAAAAAAAAAATATATACCACATCATAAGATGGGATGGTACGTTTTTCACCCAGTATGAAAAAAATGGACCATTATCGTGTCCTAGGATTTATATGATCAGGAATACCTTACAAAGCAAAGTTAAGATGACCAAGGTGAAGCTGAGGGTGGGGTTTTCGCCTCTTCAAAATACCATTCCCAGTGAAACCAAGATGATATTGAATGGTAGACAGTTAACAACAGACATAAGGAAAACCAAAAAGGCCGATAAACAGCTTGTAAAAAAAATTAGAAACCAGAAACGAGTGTTGATAAATATCTTCACAGGATGATGGATGGAAAAGACGCATCGTAAACAATGACCTTTTATATGATGGTGATTATAAAGCGAACCTCAAGGTTTTACAATGAAGGAAACGGATGAGAGGTGATACAAATTAAACAGTTAAATAAAAAAAAGAATTGTTGTATATAAACAACTGGTAACAGGATGATGCGTGATACAGGTATAAACCAAAGTCCATTAACATGAAATGAATAAGAACCGCTGACATCCATGACGGCAGAAGAGGCAGCGATAACTATGGTCAATGACTGTGAGAGGAAGGGGAAGGGGGATATTACGTGCTGTTGTCTGGCTGTGTGATGGTGGGTGGGGTAGTAGCTTCCTTGACGGTGTCGAAGACTAGATTCTCGGCTTTAGCATCGGGTGGTGAAGAGTACATTAACAGAGCGACGATGCCAAGAACCATGACGATGAAGGTGGCAATGGCGGAGTAGCAGCTGAGGGCTGTGCAGCCAGGCTCGACGTTGTACAGGGGAGGTATGACAGCCTTGGGCTTCTCTTCTGTGGCCTCACCTTCCTCTCCCTCTCCTGCTTCACCCTCTTCCCCTTCATCGGTATTTTCCTCTTCGTCGTCTTCCTCGTCAGCACAGGAACCGGCCTCCAGATCTCGCTCCAGTTCCTGCTGGTGGTTCAGCAGCTGTTGCCGGTGGTTCTGCGCGTTGTTGCACAGAGCTTCTTCTTTCGTCTCGCTCATCTGCAATATGCAACGTACAGTTAATTGTGTGCGTTACTTGTGCTTCAGTCAAACACACACACACACTAGGTGAGTACACACACACACATTATATATATATATATATATATATATATATATATATATATATATATATATATATATATATATATATATATATATATATATATATATATATGCAGAGAGAAAGAGAGAGAGAGAGAATGAGTGAGTGACTCGGTCATATCTTGCCTAGCGACAAAATTCAAATTCAAATTCAAATTCAAAGTTTATTCTCTATAAGGATTACAATGCTGTTTACAGAATTTGGTTATTGTATTGTTTACATGTAGTAAAATAATAATTACAGAGTGTACCACTAGAACACCTAGCATGGCTAGGCATTTCGGGCAGACTTAAATTAAATCTTAAGTTTAAAATATTACAAATTGTACTGTACTATCGTTTCCTCGGATACTAGCGACTTGTGTAGTCATTCTGTCTGACACTCTTGGGTTATCCTAGGTTCTCTACACTTATGCTACTATGTATGATAATTAATGCAACTGTGTATACCTGAATAAACTTACTTAACTGAGTAATTTTACTGTTAAGGAAATTTATCCCCGACCATTTGAACAACAGATCCATTTTCTTTGGTGTTGGTTGGGCGAGAGAAAATGAAAGGGCGTGGTTGTTGGAGGGTAGAACAGTGAAGGATGGAAGGAGGAAGGGAAATAGTTGGAAGGAATGACAAAGAAGATGTGTGGGGAGAGGCTTGTAGAAACGATGTAGGAACACATGATAACTTCATCACAGCTTCCACCAGAGCATCCACCACACACCACATCCTCCAGCACACATCACATCATCCAGCACACATCACATCCTCCACCACACACCACATCCTCCACTACACATCAACCCTCCAGCACACACCACATCCTCCACCACATATCACATCCTCCACCACACATCACACCTTCCACCACACATCACACCCCCTATCATATACCACATCCCCCACCACACATCGCATCCTCCACCACACATCCCATCACCACACATCAAGAAATTAGAGAAAGTGCAAAGGTCTGCAACAAGGCTGGTTCCAGAGCTAAGGGGAATGTCCTACGAAGAAAGGTTAAGGGAAATCAGTCTGACGACACTGGAGGACGGGAGGGTCAGGGGTGACATGATAACGGCATACAAAATACTGCGTGGAATAGATAAGGTGGACAGAGACAGGATGTTCTAGAGATGGGACACAAACAAAGGGTCACAATTGGAAGTTGATGACTCAGATGAGCCAAAGGTATGTTAGGAAGTATTTCTTCAGCCACAGAGTTGTTAGAAAGTGAAACAGTCTGGCAAGTGATGTAGTGGAGGCAGGAACAATACATAATTTTAAGACGGGGTATGATAAAGCTCATGGAGCAGGGAGAGGGAGGACCCGGTAGCGGTCAGTGAAGAGGCGGGGCCAGGAGCTGAGTCTCGACCCCTGCAATCACAGTTAGGTGAGTACAATTGAGTACATCACATCCTCCTCCACACACCACATCCTCCACCATACATCACATCAAAAAGAAAAAAGGCAAGGCACTACAGTGGATCAGGGAATACCTGTCAGGAAGTCAACAGCGAGTCATGGTACGTGGGGAGGTCTCAGTGGGCGCCTGTGATGAGCGGGGTTCCACAGGGGTCAGTCCTAGGACCAGTGCTGTTTCTGGTATTTGTAAACGATATGACGGAAGGAATAGACTCCGAAGTGCCCTTGTTTGCAGATGATGTGAAGTTGATGAGAAGAATTCAATCGGACGAGGACCAGGCAGAACTACAAAGGGATCTGGACAGGCTGCAGACCTGGTCCAGCAACTGACTCCTGGAGTTCAACCCCACCAAGTGCAAAGCCATGAAGATTGGGGAAGGGCACAGAAGACCGCAGACAGATACAGTCTAGGGGGCCAGAGACTACAAACCTCACTCAAGAAAAAAGATCTTGGGGTGAGTATAACACCAGGCACATCTCCTGAGGCGCACATCAACCAAATAACTGCTGCAGCATATGGGCGCCTAGCAAACCTAAGAACAACATTCCGACATCTTAACAAAGAATCGTTCAGGACCCTTTACACTGTGTACGTTAGGCCCATATTGGAGTATGCGGCACCAGTTTGGAACCCATACCCAACCAAGCAGGTAAAATAACTAGATAAATTGCAAAGGTTTGCAACAAGACTAGTCCCAGAGCTAAGGGGTAAGTCCTGCGAGGAGAGGTTAAAGGAAATCGACCTGACGACACTGGAGGACAGGAGAGATAGGGGGAACATTAAAACGACATAAAATACTGAGAGGAATTGACAAGGTGGACAGAGACATAATGTTCCAGAGATGGGACACAGCAACAAGGAAGTTGGAAGTTGAAGACTCAGATGAATCACAGATGTTAGGAAGTTTTTCTTCAGTCACAGAGTAGTCAGGAAGTGGAATAGTTTGGGAAGCGATGTAGTGGAGGCAGGATCCATTCATAGCTTTAAGAAGGGGTATGATAAAGCTCATGGTGCAGTGAGAGTGACCCAGTAGCCACCAGTGAAGAGCCGGGGCCAGGAGCTATGAATCGACCCCTGCAACCACAACTAGGTGAGTACACACCACACCCTCCACCACACACACACCACATCCTCCACCACACACAAACACACCACATTCAATACACACACCACATCCTCCACCACACACACCACATCCACCATACATACCACACCCTCAACCACACACACCACATCCTCAACCACACACACCACACCCTCCACCACACACACCACACCCTCCACCACACACACCACATCCTCCAGACACACACACACTACATCCTCCAACACACACACCACATCCCCCACCACACACACCACATCCTCCACCACACACACCACATCCTCCATCACATACACCACACCCTCCACCACACACACCACATCCTCCACCACACACCACATCCTCCACCACACACACCACATCCTCCACCACACACCACATCCCCCACCACACACACCACATCCTCCACCACACACACCACATCCTCCATCACATACACCACATCCTCCACCACACACCACACCCTCCACCACACACACCACATCCTCCAGTACACAGTATTGACTCCAACAGACAAGTCTGCAGCCACTGAGACGCTGTCTAATGAATACTCAATCCACACTATTAATCTTAATCAATTACTATCCATCAATGTCAACCACAATTTTTTTAATGGTCAGCTTGTTTTCTAAGACATGTGGAAGTGACACAGATACGGTGAGTTGTGTGGACATGGGTATATAATGGACATGTGTAGGTAATTTATACACACTTCGGAGTGTATAATAATTTGTGCAACTGTATTTATGTGTATCTGTACCTAAAAAAACTTACTGTGTATGTGGGAGGGGTGGAGAACGGTAAACCCATGTGGGTCATTCAGAGAAGGGACTGGTTTAAACTCGATCCTCCGTCCGTTAAGGCTATATTGGCAGACAAGTACACACATGAATATGTCCTCCTGTTCTCCACGATTCTCCTTTGTATGGACTGATAAAGTCACTGTGTGGTGAAACGTTTCCTCATTAAAGATACCCAAGTGTTGCACATGTGTCTAATTTATCAACTAATTAATGGGTTATTTGTGTACTGTACTTCACAACAACACTTTATATCTCAAGATCGTGTTTCGAGGTAATTGTGATCATAAAGTCAGTCTGATACGGTATTATGTTCCCCAGGAGCACTACCCAATCCCTTAAAAAAATTTATCTTTTCTAAACCGTCCAGTTCTCCTATTTATTAGTATCATCATGGAGAAGTGCTAAAACCGTAGGAATTATACAGCACCTGTGAGGGGAGGAGGATGGAAGGTATTCAGGCTCAGTTCAGGGAACTGGAGCACGGATCCAATTCCCTAGATTAAGAGCCCCTCACCAGCGTCAACGAACCTCCCTTGAGGGGACAGTCCTCTTACTTAATGATGGATCGATTTAATCTCAAGTTCCCTGTCTTCCTATCTCCTTCCTGACCTATTATCAGCCTCCTCAAATCCCTAGATCATTTGTGACCTCCGTCTTTCCCTCCAGATTATCTTGTCTGTTGTCACGGGTTCGCTTGCTCACTCTCCCATCACCTCCCGTGTCTCCTCAGAATACCTTTAGATGAATTTTCCCTTTGTATCTTCCTGAAACATCTGCTTTGTTTTTTTTCTTCATTATCGGTCCCGAAATGCCTAGCCATGCTAAGCGTTCTAGTGGTACACTCTGTAATCACAATTTTACTACATGTAAACCAAACAATAACCAAATTTCTGTAAACTCAGCATTGTAATCCTTATAGAGAATAAACTTTGAATTGAATTGAATTGAATTTCGTCTTCTTTTTCAATTTCTTCTAATTTTCAGCTATAGTTTGCATTTTCTCCTGTTCCTATCTTCCCTTGCATTTTCTACTCATTAACAGTGTAGCTTAGTCATTAATCACACCTAAATACTGCCAATTACTTCCTTCTCTCGTTTTTTTTAATTGCTATTTCGATTTACCATTTTCCTTTCTTCTCTGTTGAAAATAGTCTAGTGTACAAGGTTCTCATATGATTTCTGCCTCACCAGATGGAGAGACTGTCAGCTACTTCACATGGTCGATATCCTCATGCTAATGAGTCTGTAGCTGACTAGACTTCCTGTGTGTGTGTGTTGTTGTAGCTGACTAGACTCCAGTACAGTACCCTGTGTGTGTGTGTTGTTGTAGCTGACTAGACTCCAGTACAGTACCCTGTGTGTGTGTGTTGTTGTAGCTGACTAGACTCCAGTACAGTACCCTGTGTGTGTGTGTTGTTGTAGCTGACTAGACTCCAGTACAGTACCCTGTGTGTGTGTGTGTTGTTGTAGCTGACTAGACTCCAGTACAGTACCCCGTGTGTGTGTTGTTGTTGTAGCTGACTAGACTCCAGTACAGTACCCTGTGTGTGTGTGTTGTTGTAGCTGACTAGACTCCAGTACAGTACCCTGTGTGTGTGTGTTGTTGTAGCTGACTAGACTCCAGTACAATACCCTGTATGTGCGTGTTGTTCCTTGTAGACGAACAACACACACACACACACACACACACACACACACACACACACACACACACACACACACACACACACACACACACACACACACACACACACACACGCGGGGCCAGGAGCTAAGACTCGACCCCTGCAACCACAAATAGGTGAGTACACAGGAACTATATATAGTTCCTTGATGTGAGAAATCACGAAAGCGCTTGGAATTTCGCTGTTTTTTCACAATGGTTGTTCTGCATATTGTGATATCACCTGTTTACTGTGATCTTATTGCATGTATATATATATATATATATATATATATATATATATATATATATATATATATATATATATATATATATATATATATATATATATTGCGTGTGTGTGTGTGTTTATGTGCATGCATGTATGTATACGAGTATGTATGCATGTACTCCCTTAATTCACCTAATTGTGGCTGCAGGGGTCGAGACTCAGCTCCTGGCCCCGCCTCTTCACTGATAGCTACTAGGTCCTTTCTCTCTCTGCTTCCTGAGCTTTGTCATACCTCGTCTTAAAACTACGTATGGTTCCTGCCTCCTCTACGTCACTTGCTAGGCTATTCCACTTCCTGACGACTCTTTGACTGAAGAAATACTTCCTAACATCCCTGTGACTCGTCTGAGTCTTCAGCTTCCAATTGTGACCCGTTGTTTCTGTGTCCCATCTCTGGAACATCCTGTCTCTGTCCACCTTATCTATTCCCCGCAGTATCTTGTATGTCGTTATCATGTCTCCCCTGACCCTTCTGTTCTCCAGTGTCGTCAGTCCGATTTCCCTCAACCTTTCATCGTAGGACATTCCCCTGAGCTCTATCTGTAGTTTCTTCTGCTTTGAGAGAGGCCGTTAGTGTACAGCAGTACTTCAGCCTAGAGAGAACAAGTGGTTTAAAGTGAATAATCTTTTGTTCCGAAGGTTCTCATTATCCATACTCTGTGTGTTAAAACATGACAAATCCCATATTAGGTTGAGTATTTGAAGGATGACTTAGCTAAGACAAGAGTATCAAGCTATTCGAAGTAAAACAAGATAAATAAGTTTGAAAACAAAGAAATATGAAGTCAAGACACAAGAACAGGAACACACACACATGTAAGAATAATTAAGACATGGTAGACACAAGCTATGAATCATCTGGTATACAATGATAATGATTATTGATAGTGATGGTGGTAGTTGCTGGCAGGTGGTGGTAGTACGTGCTAGTAGGTGATAGTTGTTAAGTAGTAAGGTAGGTCATGACAAGTGGTGGTCGATGGTGGCTTTGTGGTGAATGTTTGTTGGTGTTGTGGTTGTTGAAGATGGTTGTAGATGTAGTGATTGTGGTGGGAATTTTAGTGATAATCATAATGGTGTAGTAAATATGACATGATGGTGGTAATAGTAGTGATAAATGGTGACGTACTGGTGAAGTGATGGTGATGGTAGTAATGTTGCAATGGTAGTGATAGTGGTAGCAGCAGCACCAACCACTCACCAACATTCCTCCACTCTGTCTCGACAACCCGCCCATATTTTGTGTGTGTGTGTGTGTGTGTGTGTGTGTGTGTGTGTGTGTGTGTGTGTGTGTGTGTGTGTGTGTGTGTGTGTGTGTGGATATATATATATATATATATATATATATATATATATATATATATATATATATATATATATATATATATATATATATATATATATATATATATATAAAATATCTTTTTTATTAAGATATTTTAAAACTTGAATAACATCATGTGCTCTACACATTCACATCGTGTGCTCTGCAAGATCTGACACACACACCCTAATACATCCTGTACTCTCAAACACACCATATACCGTCCTACACTGTACACCCCTCACACTATACACCCCTCACACTATACACACACTTACCTCGTATATTGCTAGAGTGACGGCAGCCATGGTACAACTGGAGAAAGTATAATCCAAGTATAACGAATAACAGGGAATAACAACGGGAATATAAGAGGACAAGAGAGTATAACTAGGTAACTGGCAGTTTATTGTTGTGTAACGATGGTTAACTAGTGTTAACGTTTGTGTGTTTATTCGTGCAGACACAATATTTGGTACCACAACTACCACAACCACAACTAACACTACACCACCTCCATCACCACAACCACCACCACCACCACCACTGGACCACTAGCTTGGTGGGCGGCTTGTCATGCATGAGGTGGGGTGTGGGCGGGGTTGGGTGGAGCCGGTGGTGTGGGAGGGAGAACGAGGTGGGGGTGTTTGGGGTATTGATGCCCCCCATGCCTGGCTCTCTCCCCTATCATCTCTCCACCTACCCTGCCCTCCCCCTCCTCAGCGTCATACTCACTGCTGGTATACTGCGCCGGCTGTTCAAGTCAGCAACTGGTATACGCTACCTCCCTACACCACGCCCACACCACACCCATGCCACGCCCACACCACACCCATGCCACGCCCACACCACACCCATGCAACGCCCACACCACACCCATGCCACGCCCACATCACACCCATGCCACGCCCACACCACACCCATGCCACGCCCACACCACACTCGTGCAACTCCCATACCACACCCATGCCACGCCCACACCCCGCCCACGCCTAGATCATATAACTTCTCCACAGGGAACAGAAACAGATGCACTATCATTGAAATCAAGACGATAACGACATAGGATAAATATAGTAGGATAAGATAAGATTTTGTTCGGATTTTTAACCCCGGATGGTTAGCCACCCAGGATAACTCAAGAAAGTCAGTGCGTCATCTAGGACTGTCTAACTTATTTCAATTGGGGTCCTCACTCTTGTCCCCCAGGATGCGACCCATACCATTCGACTAACACCCAGGTACCTACTTGCTAGATGGACAGGGACATCCATCAGTCTGTATTAAACTGATTAAATCCTCCAGGGCTTTCATTAGACATTAGAAAGAAGATATATACGCTGATTAGTTAATGAAGTGTAAAGTCTGTCGACTACACGAAGATCATTAGGGCTGAAAGTGACCTGTTTACCACCACCCAACAAAATTTTAATTACTAAAAATAGTGCTTAAAGTAAACATTTGTGAATATACACCTAGAACTACACATTTCTCAGCACTTATATACTATATGAGAACTTGAAATATGACAGTATTATACAAGATACCGTGCTCTCAACACGCTAGTCTCTCCACTACCACGCTCAATAAATTATTATATCTCCAGTATTATATATATATATATATATATATATATATATATATATATATATATATATATATATATATATATATATATATATATATATATATATATATATATATATATATTATATATATATATATATATATATATATATATATATATATATATATATATATATATATATATATATATATATATTATATATATATATATATATAATATATATATATATATATATATATATATATATATATATATATATATATATATATATATATATATATATATATATATATATATATATATAAAACAATACTACGACTAGCCGGGGATCGAACCGGTGTTATTTTAGCTCGCCTCATGGGAAGCCAGCCAAAATCCTCGACGCTGTAACTAACCACTGAGCCATATGTGTGTGTGTGTGTGTGTGTGTGTGTGTGTGTGTGTGTGTGTGTGTGTGTGTGTGTGTGTGTGTGTGTGTGTGTGTGTGTGTTTGCTGTCTTCTGATGCCTGTATATAGCATGTTTGATCAGCCACATAATAGGGTAACCAAGGGTGACCTACTCCAAAAAGAAAATTGACAAAACACTGCTGCTAGAAACACCAGGCACACACCGCATGGGGTGTACATAAACTGTATAGCGTCAGCGGCAAACACACGACAACCAAACTTCAAACAGCATTCAGGAAAGTGAACAAAGAATCTGCAGAACTTTATATATGATATATGTTAAGCCAGTCAGTGAATAGGTCATGTTCTAGTGCAGACCTGAATCCTCTCGTCTCAGCTTATGTGGTTGAGACAAGGCGTATTAAATCATTGTCTTTTCTATCCTTGCTGGGGTAACTGACCTAAACTTTCTCACAATCACTTAAAGCCTCGTTCATTACTAATTTTAGTGTTTGGTTTCCAGTGATCACTAATAAAGCATTTTCTCTGTATATTCCAGTAACTACTTGTTACCGTCACTTTCTCTATATATTCCAGTAACTACTTGTTGCCGTCACTTTCTCTGTAATTCCAGTAACTACTTGTTACCGTCACTTTCCCTGTAATTCCAGTAACTACTTACTGCCGTTACTTTGTTGAAAAACTACCTTAATCACAACATTGACGTCTCACCTCACAACATTGACGTCTCACGTCACAACATTGACGTCTCGTCACAACATTGACGTCTCACGTCACAACATTGACGTCTCACGTCACAACATCCTTGATACTGCCTATCACTTCAACTTAGCCTAACCACTGACCTTGCTTAACACGTTGACGTTGCGTTTTCGACACCTTGACCTTCCTAGACATACTGACCTTACATAACCCCTTGACTATGCCTAACACAATTTCTTGACCTAGCCAGACACACTGACCTGATGTCAATGTGTCTGAGTAGATTAGATAAAGCTCTACTGAAGCGCGTATCACGCTCTGTAGAGCTTCATCTACTCACCGAAATGTTATCTCAATATATAATTCACTTTCGTTTATCATAAATTTTCTGTCAGATATAATTTAGTGATTATTTTTATAATAAAATTTCCTGATTAGCATAAAGAATTTTAATTTGTTTTGCAAAATTTAGATCAAATAAATTTAAAGTAAGAATTTTGAAAGTTATATTACTGTTTATAAAATAATTACTGTAATTTGTATAGTTTTTAACTGTTGTGTTCTGTGCTTGAAATCAAATAATTTACCTATGATACTAATGATGCGGGAGAGATACATGATTATATACACCTGGAAAATCCTAGAGGGACTAGTACCGAACTTGCACACGAAAATCACTCACTACGAAAGCAAAAGACTTGGCAGACGATGCAACATCCCCCCAATGAAAAGCAGGGGTGTCACTAGCACGTTAAGAGACCATACAATAAGTGTCAGGGGCCCGAGACTGTTCAACTGCCTCCCAGCATACATAAGGGGGATTACCAACAGACCCCTGGCAGTCTTCAAGCTGGCACTGGACAAGCACCTAAAGTCGGTTCCTCACCAGCCGGGCTGTGGCTCGTACGTTGGTTTGCGTGCAGCCAGCAGCAACAGCCTGGTTGATCAGGCTCTGATCCACCAGGAGGCCTGGTCACAGACCGGGCCGCGGGGCATTGACCCCCGGAACTCTCTCCAGGTAATACTCCAGGTATATAATATATATATACATATACATATATACATATATATATATATATATTATATATATATATATATATATATATATATATATATAATAATCGTCACTGTAATTTTTTAAAAGGGTAGATGGGTAAGCCAGTGGAAGGCCTCAGTTAAATGACCAAAAGTTCCAGCTGCGGGTCATGATATGACTAAGACTCGCGTCAGGAAACACTTGTCTTGTTTCCTAACAAACATTACCTAGCCTAACAGACTATACACACTGACAGGTGTACATCTTTTCTCGTATATATACTGCGAGTCTATTAATCTCTACTATACGGTGTCTTTTTAGTTGGCTCTGAGAGGCAACACTCGTCCTTAATGCTCAGTGAGGAATCAACAGGCTTTATATCTCATCCAACAAACTTAAAATACACGGACAGGATATACGTACACCGAGAGATGTCTCTAACTGTATAAACAATGAGAATATATTTTAATCCCTATTGCAGGTATGAAAGTATTCTTGATTAATTGCAAACAGGTAACATGCAGTATTAGTGACCCTTTGAGTAGTCGATATGCTTTAAACCCAATTAGCCAACCTATACACAAAGGGTATATACACTGAAAGGTGTATGTCTGAGAATATATACACTAAGAGAATGAAAGTATTACTGGCTTATGGTGATCAGTGTTTACACACAAAGTTCATTTTAATCCTTATTTAAGAGAATAAAGTATTCTTGACTGGTGGTAAACAGTATATATACACTAAGTTTATATTAATCCCCATTCTAGAGTCTAGAGTATTTTTTTTGTTTGGAGGGAATGAATTGGTTGTATGCAGCCGTGGTATATACAAATCGCGGTGTATATACCACGGGTATATACACCGCGAGGTATATATCTCTGTGAATATATGGTGAGAGTTTTGTATAATTCCTCTTCTAGGGATTCAAGTAAATATAAATGGTCGTACTGTCGAAATTACTGAAAAAACGACACAAGATACACCTATTAATATGACAGTATTTTGCTCTGTGCTGAGCATATCAAAGTGACAGAAATTTTAAAGAACTGAGAGACATGTAGACCAACAGACAGGCAGACACTCCACACTGACAGTCTGGCTGGGCAAGGTGTTAGTTTATCCTGGAATCAATAGTTCGACACCCGGGCCGAACTTAACGGCAGACAGTGGCTAATATTGTCACGAGCTGAAAGGTACGGTAGTGTTTACCTTCAGAAAGTAGATGATGAGAGAATAATAATAATAATAATAATAATAATAATAATAATAATAGTTTAAAAATATATCATAATAATAACGGACAACTGGTTATTTGACTACGTGGCTGTGTGACTGGCTAGCTATCAGGCTACGTGGCTGGCTGGCTACGTGGCTGGCTGGCTACATGGCTGGCTGGTTGGCTACGTCGCTGGCTGGCTGGCTGGCTACATGGCTGGCTGGCTGGCTACGTCGCTAGCTGGCTGGCTACGTGGCTGGCTGGCTACATGGCTGGCTGGTTGGCTACGTCGCTGGCTGGCTGGCTACGTGGCTGGCTGGCTACATGGCTGGCTGGCTGGCTGGCTGGCTACGTCGCTGGCTGACTGGCTACGTGGCTGGCTAGCTGGAGCTGACATAGTGTCTGGGTCTCTGAATGCCAGGATCACTGGTTTGCTGTCTTTTTTGCTAAATGTCAAGCTGGCTGACTGGACACACACACACACGGGGAGGATGAAGAGCTAGAGCCATTCAATTTCCAGCTCAAATCGAAAATTGCTGAGACAGACGCGCACAAATATGTACACAAAAGACACACTGGATGAAGCAATAAGCTCGCCCACTTCTCATATTACATCTAATTTTTTAATCACACCTTGCTAACTAGGCTTCCAAAACAACGATCACTTTGAGAAAGCCGCGTGTATATATATATATATATATATATATATATATATATATATATATATATATATATATATAAATATATATATATATATATATATATATATATATATATATATATATATATATATATATATATATATATATATATATATTTAATTTAACGCTGAAAAACAAACAAAATAAATCACAAACTAATTAATAATAATAATAATAATAATAATAATAATAATAACAACAACAACAACGAACCTTTACAAAACTAGGTTAGGTTGCTAAGTACTACAAAATGGTTATAATAATAACCATAATTTTTAAAGGGGTGGACCGGTAAGTCAGCGGAAGGCCTCGGTCAGATGACCAAAAGCTGCAGCTGTGGGTCATCACATGACTAAGATTCGCGTCAAAAAACACTTGTCCTGTTTCCTAACAAGCCTTACCTAAGGTTGCTAATCTAATTTAAAGAAAAATTAAAAAAGGACATATGCAATAATGTCAATTAACTTAATAAAAATACATTAAATATATTTCGAAGAACTTTCGGCCTGTTAATGGTCCGCCATTGTTTTTTAAGTCCATCCATTATAACGTTCGAGACAAGACGATAAAAATCTACGGTAATGACGCGCCACATTTAACTATCAAGCCGTTCCTTATGCTATTTTTTCTTTTACTGGGAGGAAGAGAGTACGAAAAGAGTTTTGTTCATTAGCACAAAACATTACTGTGATCATTGCACAGCCAACTTGATACTGAAAAATCTATGCAACTTAAATAACAAAAAGGCACAATACCGTGACTGGAACAATACCGTGACTGGAACAATACATAAATAACCCGTCGTAAGCTTCTCTGTGCGAGTTATTTGTGTAGTGATCATGTATTATGTTATTGGTATGTTGTTCTTGTTATTATTTTAGTCGTCGGGAAACATGACAAGTGTCTTATGACAAGTGCCTTATGACAAGTGCCTTAGGACAAGTGCCTTATGACAAGTGCCTTATGACAAGTGCCTTATGACAAGTGCCTTATGACAAGTGCCTTATGACAAGTGCCTTATGACAAGTGCCTTATGACAAGTGTCTTATGGCAAGTGTCTTATGGCAAGTGTCTTATGACAAGTGTCTTATGACAAGTTCCTTATGACAAGTGCCTTATGGCAAGTGCATTATGACAAGTTCCTTATGACAAGTGTCTTATGGCAAGTGTCTTATGGCAAGTGTCTTATGGCAAGTGTCTTATGACAAGTGCCTTATGACAAGTGTCTTATGACAAGTTCCTTATGACAAGTGCCTTATGGCAAGTGCCTTATGACAAGTTCCTTATGACAAGTGTCTTATGGCAAGTGTCTTATGGCAAGTGTCTTATGACAAGTGTCTTATGACAAGTGTCTTATGACAAGTGTCTTATGACAAGTGTCTTATGACAAGTGTCTTATGACAAGTGTCTTATGACAAGTTCCTTATGACAAGTGCCTTATGGCAAGTGCCTTATGACAAGTTCCTTATGACAAGTGTCTTATGGCAAGTGTCTTATGGCAAGTGTCTTATGACAAGTGTCTTATGACAAGTGTCTTATGACAAGTGTCTTATGACAACTGCCTTATGACAACTGCCTTATGACAACTGCCTTATGACAAGTTCCTTATGACAAGTGTCTTATGACAAGTGTCTTATGGCAAGTGTCTTATGACAAGTGTCTTATGACAAGTTCCTTATGACAAGTGTCTTATGACAAGTGCCTTATGACAAGTGTCTTATGACAAGTTCCTTATGACAAGTGCCTTATGGCAAGTGCCTTATGACAAGACGATAAAACTCTACGGTAATGACGCGCCACATTTAACTATCAAGCCGTTCCTTATGCTATTTTTTCTTTTACTGGGAGGAAGAGAGTACGAAAAGAGTTTTGTTCATTAGCACAAAACATTACTGTGATCATTGCACAGCCAACTTGATACTGAAAAATTTATGCAACTTAAATAACAAAAAGGCACAATACCGTGACTGGAACAATACCGTGACTGGAACAATACCGTGACTGGAACAATACATAAATAACCCGTCGTAAGCTTCTCTGTGCGAGTTATTTGTGTAGTGATCATGTATTATGTTATTGGTATGTTGTTCTTGTAATTATTTTAGTCGTCGGGAAACATGACAAGTGTCTTATGACAAGTGCCTTATGACAAGTGCCTTAGGACAAGTGCCTTATGACAAGTGCCTTATGACAAGTGCCTTATGACAAGTGCCTTATGACAAGTGCCTTATGACAAGTGCCTTATGACAAGTGCCTTATGACAAGTGTCTTATGGCAAGTGTCTTATGGCAAGTGTCTTATGACAAGTGTCTTATGACAAGTTCCTTATGACAAGTGCCTTATGGCAAGTGCCTTATGACAAGTTCCTTATGACAAGTGTCTTATGGCAAGTGTCTTATGGCAAGTGTCTTATGACAAGTGTCTTATGACAAGTGTCTTATGACAAGTGTCTTATGACAAGTGTCTTATGACAAGTGTCTTATGACAAGTTCCTTATGACAAGTGCCTTATGGCAAGTGCCTTATGACAAGTTTCTTATGACAAGTGTCTTATGGCAAGTGTCTTATGGCAAGTGTCTTATGACAAGTGTCTTATGACAAGTGTCTCATGACAAGTGTCTTATGACAAGTGTCTTATGACAAGTGTCTTATGACAAGTTCCTTATGACAAGTGCCTTATGGCAAGTGCCTTATGACAAGTTCCTTATGACAAGTGTCTTATGGCAAGTGTCTTATGGCAAGTGTCTTATGACAAGTGTCTTATGACAAGTGTCTTATGACAAGTGTCTTATGACAACTGCCTTATGACAACTGCCTTATGACAACTGCCTTATGACAAGTTCCTTATGACAAGTGTCTTATGACAAGTGTCTTATGGCAAGTGTCTTATGACAAGTGTCTTATGACAAGTTCCTTATGACAAGTGTCTTATGACAAGTGCCTTATGACAAGTGTCTTATGACAAGTTCCTCATGACAAGTGCCTTATGGCAAGTGCCTTATGACAAGTTCCTTATGACAAGTGTCTTATGGCAAGTGTCTTATGGCAAGTGTCTTATGGCAAGTGTCTTATGACAAGTGTCTTTTGACAAGTGTCTTATGACAAGTGTCTTATGACAAGTGTCTTATGACAAGTGTCTTATGACAAGTGTCTTATGGCAAGTGTCTTATGACAAGTTCCTTATGACAAGTGCCTTATGGCAAGTGCCTTATGACAAGTTCCTTATGACAAGTGTCTTATGGCAAGTGCCTTATGGCAAGTGTCTTATGACAAGTGTCTTATGACAAGTGTCTTATGACAAGTGTCTTATGACAACTGCCTTATGACAACTGCCTTATGACAAGTGTCTTATGGCAAGTGTCTTATGACAAGTTCCTTATGACAAGTGTCTTATGACAAGTGCCTTATGACAAGTTTCTTGACAAGTGCCTTATGACAAGTACCTTATGACAAGTGTCTTATGACAAGTGCCTTATGACAAGTGTCTTATGACAAGTGTCTTATGACAAGTGTCTTATGACAAGTGTCTTATGACAATGTCTTATGACAAGTGCCTTATGACAAGTTCCTTATGACAAGTGTCTTATGGCAAGTGCCTTATGACAAGTGACTAATGACAAGTGTCTTATGGCAAGTGCCTTATGACAAGTGACTTATGACGAGTGCCTTATGACAAGTGTCTTATGACAAGTGCCTTATGGCAAGTGCCTTATGACAAGTTCCTTATGACAAGTGTCTTATGACAAGTGCCTTATGACAAGTTCCTTATGACAAGTGTCTTATGGCAAGTGCCTTATGACAAGTTCCTTATGACAAGTGTCTTATGACAAGTGCCTTATGACAAGTTCCTTATGACAAGTGTCTTATGGCAAGTGCCTTATGACAAGTGACTTATGACGAGTGCCTTATGACAAGTGTCTTATGACAAGTGCCTTATGGCAAGTGCCTTATGGCAAGTTCCTTATGACAAGTTCCTTATGACAAGTGCCTTATGACAAGTGTCTTTTGACAAGTGCCTTATGGCAAGTGCCTTATGACAAGTGCCTTACGGCAAGTGTCTTATGACAAGTGCTTTATGACAAGTGCCTTATGACAAGTGTCTTATGACAAGTGCCTTATGACAAGTGCCTTATGACAAGTTCCTTATGACAAGTGTCTTATGACAAGTGTCTTATGACAAGTGTCTTATGACAAGTGCCTTATGACAAGTGCCTTATGACAAGTTCCTTATGACAAGTGTCTTATGGCAAGTGCCTTATGACAAGTGCCTTATGACAAGTGTCTTATGACAAGTGCCTTATGACAAATGCCTTATGACAAGTTCCTTATGACAAGTGTCTTATGACAAGTGTCTTATGACAAGTGCCTAATGACAAGTGTCTTATGACAAGTGTCTTATGACAAGTTTCTTGATAAGTGCCTTATGACAAGTACCTTATGACAAGTGTCTTATGACAAGTGCCTTATGACAAGTGTCTTATGGCAAGTGTCTTATGACAAATGTCTTGTGACAAGTGTCTTATGACAAGTGTCTTATGACAAGTGTCTTATGGCAAGTGCCTTATGACAAGTGCCTTATGACAAGTGCCTTATGACAAGTGCCTTATGACAAGTGCCTTATGACAAGTGCCTTATGACAAGTGCCTTATGACAAGTGCCTTATGACAAGTGCCTTATGACAAGTGCCTTATGACAAGTGTCTTATGGCAAGTGCCTTATGGCAAGTGCATTATGACAAGTTCGTTATGACAAGTGTCTTATGACAAGTGCTTTATGACAAGTGCCTTATGACAAGTGTCTTATGACAAGTGTCTTATGACAAGTGTCTTATGACAAGTGTCTTATGACAAGTGTCTTATGACAAGTGTCTTATGACAAGTGTCTTATGACAAGTGTCTTATGACAACTGCCTTATGACAACTGCCTTATGACAAGTTCCTTATGACAAGTGTCTTATGACAAGTGTCTTATGACAAGTGTCTTATGACAAGTGTCTTATGACAAGTGTCTTATGACAAGTTCCTTATGACAAGTGCCTTATGGCAAGTGCCTTATGACAAGTTCCTTATGACAAGTGTCTTATGGCAAGTGTCTTATGGCAAGTGTCTTATGACAAGTGTCTTATGACAAGTGTCTTATGACAAGTGTCTTATGACAACTGCCTTATGACAACTGCCTTATGACAACTGCCTTATGACAAGTTCCTTATGACAAGTGTCTTATGACAAGTGTCTTATGGCAAGTGTCTTATGACAAGTGTCTTATGACAAGTTCCTTATGACAAGTGTCTTATGACAAGTGCCTTATGACAAGTGTCTTATGACAAGTTCCTTATGACAAGTGCCTTATGGCAAGTGCCTTATGACAAGTTCCTTATGACAAGTGTCTTATGGCAAGTGTCTTATGGCAAGTGTCTTATGGCAAGTGTCTTATGACAAGTGTCTTTTGACAAGTGTCTTATGACAAGTGTCTTATGACAAGTGTCTTATGACAAGTGTCTTATGACAAGTATCTTATGGCAAGTGTCTTATGACAAGTTCCTTATGACAAGTGCCTTATGGCAAGTGCCTTATGACAAGTTCCTTATGACAAGTGTCTTATGGCAAGTGCCTAATGGCAAGTGTCTTATGACAAGTGTCTTATGACAAGTGTCTTATGACAAGTGTCTTATGACAACTGCCTTATGACAACTGCCTTATGACAAGTGTCTTATGGCAAGTGTCTTATGACAAGTTCCTTATGACAAGTGTCTTATGACAAGTGTCTTATGACAAGTTTCTTGACAAGTGCCTTATGACAAGTACCTTATGACAAGTGTCTTATGACAAGTGCCTTATGACAAGTGTCTTATGACAAGTGTCTTATGACAAGTGTCTTATGACAAGTGTCTTATGACAATGTCTTATGACAAGTGCCTTATGACAAGTTCCTTATGACAAGTGTCTTATGGCAAGTGCCTTATGACAAGTGACTAATGACAAGTGTCTTATGGCAAGTGCCTTATGACAAGTGACTTATGACGAGTGCCTTATGACAAGTGTCTTATGACAAGTGCCTTATGGCAAGTGCCTTATGACAAGTTCCTTATGACAAGTGTCTTATGACAAGTGCCTTATGACAAGTTCCTTATGACAAGTGTCTTATGGCAAGTGCCTTATGACAAGTTCCTTATGACAAGTGTCTTATGACAAGTGCCTTATGACAAGTTCCTTATGACAAGTGTCTTATGGCAAGTGCCTTATGACAAGTGACTTATGACGAGTGCCTTATGACAAGTGTCTTATGACAAGTGCCTTATGGCAAGTGCCTTATGGCAAGTTCCTTATGACAAGTTCCTTATGACAAGTGCCTTATGACAAGTGTCTTTTGACAAGTGCCTTATGGCAAGTGCCTTATGACAAGTGCCTTACGGCAAGTGTCTTATGACAAGTGCTTTATGACAAGTGCCTTATGACAAGTGTCTTATGACAAGTGCCTTATGACAAGTGCCTTATGACAAGTTCCTTATGACAAGTGTCTTATGACAAGTGTCTTATGACAAGTGTCTTATGACAAGTGCCTTATGACAAGTGCCTTATGACAAGTTCCTTATGACAAGTGTCTTATGGCAAGTGCCTTATGACAAGTGCCTTATGACAAGTGTCTTATGACAAGTGCCTTATGACAAATGCCTTATGACAAGTTCCTTATGACAAGTGTCTTATGACAAGTGTCTTATGACAAGTGCCTTATGACAAGTGTCTTATGACAAGTGTCTTATGACAAGTTTCTTGATAAGTGCCTTATGACAAGTACCTTATGACAAGTGTCTTATGACAAGTGCCTTATGACAAGTGTCTTATGGCAAGTGTCTTATGACAAATGTCTTGTGACAAGTGTCTTATGACAAGTGTCTTATGACAAGTGCCTTATGACAAGTTCCTTATGACAAGTGCCTTATGGCAAGTGCCTTATGACAAGTGACTTATGACGAGTGCCTTATGACAAGTGTCTTATGACAAGTGCCTTATGGCAAGTGCCTTATGACAAGTTCCTTATGACAAGTGCCTTATGACAAGTGTCTTATGACAAGTGCCTTATGGCAAGTGCCTTATGACAAGTGCCTTATGGCAAGTGTCTTATGACAAGTGCTTTATGACAAGTGCCTTATGACAAGTGTCTTATGACAAGTGTCTTATGACAAGTGTCTTATGACAAGTGTCTTATGACAAGTGTCTTATGACAAGTGTCTTATGACAAGTGTTTTATGACAAGTGTCTTATGACAACTGCCTTATGACAACTGCCTTATGACAAGTTCCTTATGACAAGTGTCTTATGACAAGTGTCTTATGACAAGTTTCTTGACAAGTGCCTTATGACAAGTACCTTATGACAAGTACCTTATGACAAGTGTCTTATGACAAGTGCCTTATGACAAGTGTCTTATGACAAGTGTCTTATGACAAGTGTCTTATGACAAGTGTCTTATGACAAGTGTCTTATGACAAGTGCCTTATGACAAGTTCCTTATGACAAGTGTCTTATGACAAGTGCCTTATGACGAGTGCCTTATGACAAGTGTCTTATGACAAGTGCCTTATGGCAAGTGCCTTATGACAAGTTCCTTATGACAAGTGTCTTATGACAAGTGCCTTATGACAAGTGCTTTATGACAAGTGTCTTATGACAAGTGCCTTATGACAAGTGTCTTGTGACAAGTGCCTTATGACAAGTGTCCTATGGCAAGTGTCTTATGACAAGTGTCTTATGACAAGTGTCTTATGACAAGTGTCTTATGACAAGTGTCTTATGACAAGTGTCTTATGACAAGTGCCTTATGACGAGTGCCTTATGACAAGTGTCTTATGACAAGTGCCTTATGGCAAGTGCCTTATGACAAGTTCCTTATGACAAGTGTCTTATGACAAGTGCTTTATGACAAGTGCCTTATGACAAGTGTCTTATGACAAGTGCCTTATGACAAGTGTGTTGTGACAAGTGCCTTATGACAAGTGTCTTATGACAAGTGTCTTATGACAAGTGTCTTATGACAAATGTCTTATGACAAGTGTCTTATGACAAGTGCTCTCGTGGATCGAATCATGGCTCACAGACAGGAAGCAGAGAGTGTCCATAAATGGGGTTAAATCCGAGTGGGGATCAGTAACAAGTGGCGTTCCACAGGGATCAGTCTTGGGCCCGTTGTTGTTTATAATATATATCAATGATCTTGATGAAGGAATTACTAGTGATATGAGCAAATTCGCCGATGACACGAAGATAGGTAGGATAATTGATTCAAACGTAGATGTTAGGGAACTTCAGGAGGATTTAGACAAACTCTACTCTTGGTCAGAAAAGTGGCAGATGCAGTTCAATGTAGATAAATGCAAGGTTCTGAAGCTCGGGAGTGTCCATAACCCTAGCACTTATAAGTTAAATAATGTACAACTTAGCCATACAGATTGCGAAAAGGACTTGGGGGTTATGGTAAGCAGCAACCTTAAACCAAGACAGCAATGCCTAAGCGTACGTAATAAGGCAAATAGATTACTGGGATTTATATCAAGAAGTGTAAGCAACAGAAATCCAGAGGTCATACTGCAGCTTTATACATCATTAGTAAGGCCTCACCTAGATTATGCAGCTCAATTCTGGTCTCCATATTACAGAATGGACATAAATTCGTTAGAAAACATTCAGCGTAGGATGACTAAATTAATACATAGCATTAGAAATATTCCTTATGATGAAAGATTGAAGACTCTTAAGTTACATTCACTTGTTAGACGAAGAATGAGGGGAGACCTGATCGAAGTGTGTAAGTGGAAGATAGGTATTAATAAAGGGGATATTAACAAGGTCTTGAGGATATCTCTCCAAGAGAGAACCCGCAGTAATGGATTTAAATTAGATAAGTTTAGATTTAGAAAGGACATAGGAAAGTATTGGTTTGGAAATAGGGTAGTTGGTGAGTGGAACAGTCTACCTAGTTGGGTTATTGAGGCTAGGACTTTGGGTAGTTTCAAATTTAGGTTGGATAAGTACATGAGTGGGAGGGGTTGGATTTGAGTAGGATTGCACATCAGAGTTTATTTCATGGGTAGCATTGAAAATTGGGTTGGTCAAATGTTTGTTAGTGGGATGAATTGTAAAGGACCTGCCTAGTATGGGCCAACAGGCCTGCTGCAGTGTTCCTCCTTTCTTATGTTCTTCTTATGTTCTTATGTAAATCTAAACTTGTCCAATTTGAATCCGTTATTGCGGGTTCTCTCTTGGAGAGATATCCTCAAGACCTTATTTATATCCCCTTTGTTAACACAAGAACATAAGAAAGGAGGATCACTGCAGCAGGCCTGTTGGCCCATACTAGGCTGGTCCTTTACAATCCATCCCACTAACAAAACATTTGCCCAACCCATCTTCCACTTGTACACTTCGATCATGTCTCCCCTCATTCTTCGTCTTATAAGTGAATGTAGTTTAAGAGTCTTCAATCGTTCTTCGTACGGAAGATTTCTAATGTTATGTATTAATTTAGTCATTCTTCGCTGAATGTTTTCTAACGAATTTATGTTCATTCTGTAATATGGAGACCAGAACTGAGCTGCATAATCTAGGTGAGGCCTTACTAATGATGTATAAAGCTGCAGTATGACCTCTGGATTTCTGTTGCTTACACTTCTTTATATAAATCCCAGTAATCTATTTGCCTTATTACGTACGCTTAGGCATTGCTGTCTTGGTTTAAGGTTGCTGCTTACCATAACCCCCAAGTCCTTTTCGCAATCTGTATGGCTAAGTTCTACATTATTTAACTTATAAGTGCTAGGGTTATGGACACTCCCGAGCTTCAGAACCTTGCATTTATCTACATTGAACTGGTATAAACTTTGGTAATAAATACCGACAAGTTGGTTTAGAAAGACACGTAAGCAAACACTATAACATATTTATTAGAAAACGTTTCGGTCCTGGGACCTTGATCACTTCTAACATACAGAGGTAGAAAGACATTATATATATAGGCGGAGAGTGAGATGTGACGCCCGTGACCTGAGGAATGTCATAAGAACATAAGAATGGAGGAACACTGTAGAAGGCCTACTGGCCCATGCGAGGCAGGTCCTTATCAAAACAACCTCATCGTCTACCCGTCCTCATCATAGGCAGAGGTTGTTTTGATAAGGACCTGCCTCGCATGGGCCAGTAGGCCTTCTACAGTGTTCCTCCATTCTTATGTTCTTATGACATTCCTCAGGTCACGTGCGTCACATCTCACTCTCCGCCTATATATATAATGTCTTTCTACCTCTGTATGTTAGAAGTGATCAAGGTCCCAGGACCGAAACGTTTTCTAATAAATATGTTATAGTGTTTGCTTACGTGTCTTTCTAAACCACATTGAACTGCATCTGCCACTTTTCTGAGAACGTTGGTTTTCTTACACTACTCCCAAGCGTCACTTTCTGAACGTATCTTGCATACGGATGTTTTTTAGATTTAGGTTAAGTTAGTTTAGTTAGATATAAGTTACGTTAGTTTAAGCTATATTAAATTTTGTTAAATTAGATTAGTTTATGTTAGATTAGATAAGATAAGTTTAGGTTACTTTATATTATTAATTTTAGATTGGTTTAGGGTAATGCAGTATGGAAAAGGGGAATAAATGGTATAAAATACCGACACAATGGCAATATAAACACAAATGCAGTATAATGTGATCCTTTATTGACTACGTTTCGCCCACACAGTGGGCTTTTTCAAGTCACAAACAGAACTACCTGGGGTGGAAGGAACGCGAGTATTTATAGTCCGGCTGAGGTCAGGTGAAGAATGCTGCATCTGATGATGTACCGAGTTGGGTTGTAGAGTCTAAAAACTTGGGTAGCTTGGAAAGGAGACTGGACAAGTTTGTGAGCAGACCTTCTACAGTGTTCTTATGTGGGATAGCGATGAAGAAGTTTCTTGGCAAGAAACTTCTTCATCGCTATCCCACATAAGAACACTGTAGAAGGTCTGCTCACAAACTTGTCCAGTCTCCTTTCCAAGCTACCCAAGTTTTTAGACTCTACAACCCAACTCGGTACATCATCAGATGCAGCATTCTTCACCTGACCTCAGCCGGACTATAAATACTCGCGTTCCTTCCACCCCAGGTAGTTCTGTTTGTGACTTGAAAAAGCCCACTGTGTGGGCGAAACGTAGTCAATAAAGGATCACATTATACTGCATTTGTGTTTATATTGCCATGGAAAAGGGGAATTAGAACCAGAATCTCTGCGCGTGTAAATGCTTGAACAAGTTCCTTGAGCAGGTTATAGCTGTTTATTATGCTTTTTTCTAAAAGATTTAATCACACATAAAGAAATAAAAAATGGCGAGACAAGTTTTGTCAGTACGATGATTAGGCAAAAACTAGACAGCGTTAAAATTAGCACGCATATTATTCTTGATGACTGGAAATTTTAAACTCTGCGGTGAAGTTCCTGAACGCTGTAATCATTTTAATTTACAATTATTTTCAGAATAAAATTAATAGTTTTATCTACTCTGGAGCATCCTTCACTGCCTAATAAAGTCCCCGGGTAGTTGTAGCTAAGATGTAGGTATCTTGTAGTCTGTTGTAACTCACTAAGTTAATATTGCCTCACCACGGTATTGTGATTTATATTCTTCACTAAACTTTACTGTGTAGGCGTAAAATTGTTTTGTTACAAATATTAATACAAATCATGACTGGAGTCTTGTGTTAGGATGGTATGTTCGTCAGTCGAGTGTTATCATTACAACGGCTGTAGTTCATGGTTCTTGAACACAACGGTGAAGTCAGGCTTACTTAATATACCAAGAGTTATACTCACAAAAATCAATCACTTACCGCGAGTATCAACAGAGGATTAACTTTGTCATGCACGTCAATACCACGAGATTGGTTGATTAATTCAGCGAGCGGCCAATCATGGCCGTCACACCGGCTGGGGGAGGGGGCGCCACCCCCTACCTCATGGCCAGACTAACACACACACACCACAACCCTCTCCTATCTACCACCATTTTCAAACCATACATATTTCACACACGCATAATTTGCCTCTCTTGTTGCATAGATTTCTGGTTTCATTCCATAATTTGTATCTTTCAATTGTTAATTGGATCACTGACAATTGGTAACTAAGGGTTGGTGGGTTGCGGTGTGGGAAGCAGGGAGAGGTGCAGGACTCACTTGGAAAGACAGGCGTCAGATGGCACGATAGAGACGAGTCACAACAGGCAGCAGGTTCTTGCTGGGCGCAGGTTGCATGCTGCGACAGTGGTGGCGCCTTCTCTCCAAGCGGGATGTCCAACTTGCTATGTCTGCTGCTGCTGCTGCTGCTGTTGTTGTTGCTGCTGCTGCTCCTGCTACTACTGCTGCTTCTGCTGTTGCTGTTCCTAGTGCTTATGTACTTTCAACCCCCTCATAGGCATTGTGCGATAATCAGCATCGTGAAAAAGATGAAAATAAGGCGTAGCTGGTATTGCCAGGATGCGGGTGCAAGACCAAGCAACAACAACGGCAGGTTTATGGCCGACGAGAGAAAACGTTGATATGAGAATGAGAGAAAACGCTGCAGCAAGCTGCAGCGATCACCATGGTAACGCTTGTAAACAACCAGAGTAGTCCAGGCCATCGAGCGGGGCCACAATGTGCGGACCACACTACGAGGGCCACACTAGGGAGGCCACATTGGGGGTGGGCCAGTGAATGCGGCGATCCATACTCCAGTGCCTCTCCTCCCAGCTGCTGTTGTATCTACTTGGGCACCACAACTCACACGCATACCACATGCAAGCTCGCTAATATAATTGTTCTATTGGGAAGGGGACCTTGCAATGTTTTTCTTGGATTCTAATATTGTTATACATTGCCCTGCAAGATACAACGCACAGAGAATGCATGCCAGGGCCAGGAGCTACGACTCAACCCCTGTAACCACAATTAGATGAGTACACACACGCACCGTGTACGCCAGGCCCATATTGGGATATGCAGCATCAGTATGGAACCCACACCTGGTCAAACCTCTCAAGAAATTGGAGAAAGTGCAAAAGTTTGCAATAAGACTAGTCCCGGAACTAAGGATTTTGTCCTACGAGAACCTGACGACATTAGAGGAGAGGAGGTATAGGGAGGACATGATAACGACGTATAAAATACAGAGAGGAATTGACAAAGTGGACAGGGCCTGAATGTTTCAGAGATGGAACACAAGGACAAGTGGACACAACTGGAAATTAGCAACTCAGATCAGTCACAAGGATGTTATGAAGTATTTCTTCAGCCTTAGAGTTGTCAGGAAGTGCAACACTCTGGAGAGTGATGCAGTGGAGGCAGGTTCCATGCACAGCGTTAAGATGAAGCCCGATAAGGCTCTTGGAGCAGGGTGAGAGTAAATCTAGTAGCGACTTGCGAAAATGCGGGGCCAGGAACTAAGACTCGACTCCTGCAACCACAAATAGGCCAGTACAAATAAGTGAGTACACACACACACACACACCTAGTAGAGACTAGCAAAGAGACGGGGCCAGGAGCTGCGAATCAACCTCTGCAACCACAAATAGGTGAGTACACACACACACACACACTAACAGAAGGCAGAGAGTAACAGTAAGAGATGAGACATCCAAGTGAGAGAGAGTAACGAGTGGGGTTCCGCAAGAATTAGCGTTAGGACCACTTCTGTTTCTAAGACATATACGTAAATGACTACCAGAGGGGATTGAATGGTGTGTATCATTGTTAACGGTGTAAAACTAATGAAACGAATAAGAACAGATAACAGTGATAAACCCCAGAGAGACCTCAACAGACTGGAGATATGGTCAGACAAGTGCCTTCTCAGGTTCAAATCAAGAAAATTTAAGATCATGCGCTTTGGAGAAGGACAGAGCAAACCGGGCACAGAGTGCAACATGGGAAGAAAGAAGCTGCAAGCTTCAGGAAGCGAAAATGACATGGGAGTTGAATATATCACCTAACATATCACCAGAATTGCACATACACTAAATCGTATAATGGCCGCGGCATATTCAAGACTAACAAACCTCAGAATAGCATTTAGAGACTTGAATGAAGAATCCATGAGAACCTTATATAGGACATATAATAGAGTAGTCACTGAGTTTGTGGCCCCTACACAACCAGGCTAGTACCAGAACTGAGAGGAATTAACTATGAAGATAGGTTGAAAGAGAAGAGGACAAATGAATGACATGATTACTACGTACAAAATTTTAAGACGAACAGATAGCTAACGTTAATATTACAGATTGAATTAAGAGGACCAAGATGAAGGGGACAGGTGGAAGCTGAACTTGCAGATAATCCATAGGGATGTAAGGAAGCATTTCTTTAGTCAGAAGATGGTTGAAAAGTGGAATGACTTGAATGAAGAAGAGGTGGACGCACACTCATTAAACAACTTCAAGAACAAATATAATAAGGCCCATGAAGTCGGAAGTTAGTAATGTTGATCAAGGTGATCTAGAAAGCGGGGCCAGGAGCTAAGGACCACTTCACGCAAACACAAAATGGTGAGGAGAAAGAGAGACAGAGACGTCAGGGAGACTACGACCGCTGGTGTTGACAGTCACTGCAGGTTCACACACGTTTTTGGAGTCAGCATGCGACACTAGTCCCTAGTACGGGTATGCTCTGGTAGCAGGGTATGCTAGGGTAATAGGGTATGCTAGTTTAACAGGGTAGGCTTTTGCACGAGGATATAGTCGGGCACAAGACTATATTCATACACCAGACATTACTCAGGCACCGGGGTATGTGAGGGCATGAAGGAACGCTTGGGCATCAGGCTATACTCTAAGGCAGCCAGTCACCAGCAGGATATGATTCGTAGCATCAGAACAACCGCCATACCTCCGCAGGTTCGCTTCTGCGCTCCAGCTGACCAAGAAGTTCCCAGCCTCTTCCGGGTACAGTTAGATATCTTCCATCAAGGTGTGTGTGGAGGTGGTAGTGATGGTGGTGTGATAGTGGTAGTGATGGTGGCGTGGTAGTAGTAGTGATGGTGGTGTGGTATGGTAGTGATGGTGGTGTAGTAGTGATGGTGGTGTGGTAGTGGTAGTGATGGTGGTGTGGTAGTAGTAGTGATGGTGGTGTGGTATGGTAGTGATGGTGGTGTAGTAGTGATGGTGGTGTGGTAGTGTTAGTGATGGTGGTGTGGTATGGTAGTGATGGTGGTGTGGTAGTGGTAGTATTGGTGGTGTGGTATGGTAGTGATGGTGTGGTAGTAGTAGTGATGGTGGTGTGGTGTGATAGTGGTGGTGGTGTAGTAGTGATGGTGGTGTAGTAGTGATGATGGTGTGGTAGTGATGGTGGTGTAGTAGTGATGATGGTGTGGTAGTGATGATGGTGTGGTAGTGATGGTGGTGTAGTAGTGATGATGGTGTGGTAGTGATGGTGGTGTAGTAGTGATGATGGTGTGGTAGTGATGGTGGTGTAATAGTGATGATGGTGTGGTAGTGATGGTGGTGTGGTAGTGATGGTGGTGTGGTAGTAGTAGTGATGGTGGTGTGGTAGTGGTAGTGATGGTGGTGTGGTAGTGATGCTGGAGTGGTAGTTGTAGTGATGGTGGTGTGACAATGATGGTGGTGTGGTAGTGATGGTTGAGTGGTAGTGATGGTGGTGTAGTAGTGATGATGGTGTGGTAGCGATGGTGGTGTGGTAGTGATGGTGGTGTGGTAGTGGTAGTGA
This sequence comes from Cherax quadricarinatus, assembly GCF_038502225.1. NCBI lineage: Eukaryota > Metazoa > Arthropoda > Malacostraca > Decapoda > Parastacidae > Cherax > Cherax quadricarinatus. Next base: position 10,010,498 of record NC_091355.1, on the reverse strand, counting down.
TGGTGGTGTGATAATGATGGTGGTGTGGTAGTGATGGTGGTGTGGTAGTGATGGTGGTGTAGTAGTGATGATGGTGTGGTAGCGATGGTGGTGTGGTAGTGATGGTGGTGTGGTAGTGGTAGTGATGGTGGTGTGATAATGATGGTGGTGTGGTAGTGATGGTGGTGTGGTAGTGATGGTGGTGTAGTAGTGGTAGTGATGGTGGTGTGGAGGTGGTAGTGATGGTGTGGTAGTGATGGTAGTGTGGAGGTGGTAGTGATGGTGTGGTAGTGATGATGTGGTAGTGATGGTTGTGTGGAGGTGTGGTAGTGATGGTGGTGTGGTGGTGGTAGTGATGGTGGTGTGGAGGTGGTAGTGATGGTGTGGTAGTGATGATGTGGTAGGGATGGTGGGGATGGTGTGGTAGTGATGGTGGTGTGCTAGAGGTAATGATGGTGTGGCAGTGACGGTGGTGTGGTGGTAGTAGTGATGGTGTGGTAGTGACGGTGGTGTGGTAGTGATGGTGTGTTCGTGATGGTGGTGTGGAGGTGGAGGTAGTAGTGACGGTGTGGTAGTGATGACATGGTAGTGATTGTGTGGAAGTGGTAGTGATGGCGATGTGGTAGTAGTAGTGATGGTGGTGTGGTAGTGGTAGTGATGGTTGTGTGGGGGTAGTAGTGACGGTGGTGTGGTAGTGGTACTGATGATTGTGTGGTGGTGGTAGTGATGGTGGTGTGATAGTGGTAGTGATGGTGGTGTGATATGATGGTGGTGTGGAGGTGGTAGTGATTGTGTGGTAGCGATGGTGTGGTAATGATGGTGTGGTAATGATGGTGATGCGGTAGCGATGGTGGTGTGGAGATGGTAGTGATGGTGTGGTAGTGATGGTGGTGTGGAGGTGGTAGTGATGGTGTAGTAGTGATGGTAGTGATGGTGTAGTAGTGATGGTGAGGTAGTAGTGGTAGTGATGGCGGTGTGGAGGTAATAGTGATGGTGTGGGAGTGATGGTGGTGTGGAGATGGTAATGATGGTGTGGTAATGGTGTGGTAGTACTGTGGTAGTGATGGTGGTTTGGTAGTGATGGTGTGGTAGTATGGTGGTGTGGTAGTCATGGTGGTGTGATAGAGGTAGTGATGGTATGGTAGTCATGGTGGTGTGGTAGAGATGGTGGTGTGGTAGAGGTACTGATGGTGGTGTGGTAGAGGTACTGATGGTGGTGTGGTAGAGGTACTGATGGTGGTGTGGTAGAGGTACTGATGGTGGTGTGGTAGAGGTACTGATGGTGGTGTGGTAGAGGTACTGATGGTGGTGTGGTAGAGGTACTGATGGTGGTGTGGTAGAGGTACTGATGGTGGTGTGGTAGAGGTACTGATGGTGGTGTGGTAGAGGTACTGATGGTGGTGTGGTAGAGGTACTGATGGTGGTGTGGTAGAGGTACTGATGGTGGTGTGGTAGAGGTACTGATGGTGGTGTGGTAGAGGTACTGATGGTGGTGTGGTAGAGGTACTGATGGTGGTGTGGTAGAGGTACTGATGGTGGTGTGGTAGAGATACTGATGGTGGTGTGGTAGAGGTACTGATGGTGGTGTGGTAGAGGTACTGATGGTGGTGTGGTAGAGATACTGATGGTGGTGTGGTAGAGGTACTGATGGTGGTGTGGAAATGGTAGTGATGGTGTGGTAGTGATGGTGGTGTGGTGGTAGTGATGATGGTGTAGTGGTAGTGATGGTGGTGTAGTGGTAGTGATGGTGGTGTGGTGGCACAACACCACACTAGTGCTCAGTATTGCACAACACCACACTAGTGCTCAGTACTGCGCAACACCACACTAGTGCTCAGTACTGCACAACACCACACTAGTGCTCAGTACTGCACAACACCACACTAGTGCTCAGTACTGCACAACACCACACTAGTGCTCAGTACTGCACAACACCACACTAGTGCTCAGTACTGCACAACACCACACTAGTGCTCAGTACTGCACAACACCACACTAGTGCTCAGTACTGCACAACACCACACTAGTGCTCAGTACTGCACAACACCACACTAGTGCTCAGTACTGCACAACACCACACTAGTGCTCAGTACTGCACAACACCACACTAGTGCTCAGTACTGCACAACACCCACACTAGTGCTCAGTACTGCACAACACCACACTAGTGCTCAGTACTGCACAACACCACACTAGTGCTCAGTACTGCACAACACCACACTAGTGCTCAGTACTGCACAACACCCACACTAGCGCTCAGTACTGCACAACACCCACACTAGTGCTCAGTACTGCACAACACCACACTATTGCTCAGTACTGCACAACATCACACTAGTGTTCAGTACTGCACAACACCACACTAGTGCTCAGTACTGCACAACACCACACTAGTGCTCAGTACTGCACAACACCCACACTAGTGCTCAGTACTGCACAACACCACACTAGTTCTCAGTACTGCACACCACACTAGTGCTCAGTACTGCACAACACCACACTAGTTCTCAGTACTGCACAACACCACACTAGTGCTCAGTACTGCACAACACCACACTAGTGCTCAGTACTGCACAACACCCACACTAGTGCTCAGTACTGCACAACACCACACTAGTGCTCAGTACTGCACAACACCACACTAGTGCTCAGTACTGCACAACACCACACTAGTGCTCAGTACTGCACAACACCACACTAGTGCTCAGTACTGCACAACACCCACACTAGCGCTCAGTACTGCACAACACCACAGTAGTGCTCAGTACTGCACAACACCACACTAGTGCTCAGTACTGCACACCACCACACTAGTGCTCAGTACTGCACAACACCACACTAGTGCTCAGTACTGCACAACACCACACTAGTGCTCAGTACTGCACAACACCACACTAGTGCTCAGTACTGCACAACACCACACTAGTGCTCAGTACTGCACAACACCACACTAGTGCTCAGTACTGCACAACACCACACTAGTGCTCAGTACTGCACAACACCACACTAGTTCTCAGTACTGCACAACACCACACTAGTGCTCAGTACTGCACAACACCACACTAGTTCTCAGTACTGCACAACACCACACTAGTGCTCAGTACTGCACAACACCCACACTAGTGCTCAGTACTGCACAACACCACACTAGTGCTCAGTACTGCACAACACCACACTAGTGCTCAGTACTGCACAACACCACACTAGTGCTCAGTACTGCACAACACCACACTAGTTCTCAGTACTGCACAACACCACACTAGTGCTCAGTACTGCACAACACCCACACTAGCGCTCAGTACTGCACAACACCACACTAGTGCTCAGTACTGCACAACACCACACTATTGCTCAGTACTGCACAACATCACACTAGTGCTCAGTACTGCACAACACCCACACTAGTGCTCAGTACTGCACAACACCACACTAGTGCTCAGTACTGCACAACACCACACTAGTTCTCAGTACTGCACAACACCACACTAGTGCTCAGTACTGCACAACACCACACTAGTTCTCAGTACTGCACAACACCACACTAGTGCTCAGTACTGCACAACACCACACTAGTTCTCAGTACTGCACAACACCACACTAGTGCTCAGTACTGCACAACACCACACTAGTGCTCAGTACTGCACAACACCCACACTAGTGCTCAGTACTGCGCAACACCCACACTAGTGCTCAGTACTGCACAACACCCACACTAGTGCTCAGTACTGCGCAACACCCACACTAGTGCTCAGTACTGCACAACACCACACTAGTGCTCAGTACTGCACAACATCACACTAGTGCTCAGTACTGCACAACACCACACTAGTGCTCAGTACTGCACAACATCACACTAGTGCTCAGTACTGCACAACACCACACTAGTGCTCAGTACTGCACAACACCACACTAGTGCTCAGTACTGCACAACACCCACACTAGTGCTCAGTACTGCGCAACACCCACACTAGTGCTCAGTACTGCACAACACCCACACTAGTGCTCAGTACTGCGCAACACCCACACTAGTGCTCAGTACTGCACAACACCACACTAGTGCTCAGTACTGCACAACATCACACTAGTGCTCAGTACTGCACAACACCACACTAGTGCTCAGTACTGCGCAACACCCACACTAGTGCTCAGTACTGCACAACACCCACACTAGTGCTCAGTACTGCGCAACACCCACACTAGCGCTCAGTACTGCACAACACCACACTAGTGCTAAGTACTGCACAACACCGCACTAGTGCTCAGTACTAATGTGGATAAGTGTAAGGTACTTGCCCTTGGTAATGAAAATAACCCTCGAAGCTACACCCACACTACCGCTCAGTACTGCACAACACCACACTAGTGCTAAGTACTGCACAACACCACACTAGCGCTCAGTACTGCACAACACCCACACTAGTGCTCAGTACTGCACAACACCCACACTAGTGCTCAGTACTGCACAACACCACACTAGTGCTAAGTACTGCACAACACCACACTACCGCTCAGTACTGCACAACACCACACTAGTGCTAAGTACTGCACAACACCACACTAGCGCTCAGTACTGCACAACACCCACACTAGTGCTCAGTACTGCACACCACACTAGTGCTCAGTACTGCACAACACCCACACTAGTGCTCAGTACTGCACAACACCACACTAGTGCTCAGTACTGCACAACACCACACTAGTGCTCAGTACTGCACAACACCACACTAGCGCTCAGTACTGCACAACACCCACACTAGTGCTCAGTACTGCACAACACCACACTAGTGCTAAGTACTGCACAACACCACACTAGCGCTCAGTACTGCACAACACCCACACTAGTGCTCAGTGTGGATAAGTGTAAGGTACTTGCCCTTGGTAATGAAAATAACCCTCGAAGCTACACCCACACTACCGCTCAGTACTGCACAACACCACACTAGTGCTAAGTACTGCACAACACCACACTAGCGCTCAGTACTGCACAACACCCACACTAGTGCTCAGTACTGCACACCACACTAGTGCTCAGTACTGCACAACACCCACACTAGTGTTCAGTACTGCACAACACCACACTAGTGCTCAGTACTGCACAACACCCACACTAGTGCTCAGTACTGCACAACACCCACACTAGTGCTCAGTACTGCACAACACCACACTAGTGCTCAGTACTGCACAACACCCACACTAGTGCTCAGTACTGCGCAACACCCACACTAGTGCTCAGTACTGCACAACGCCACACTAGTGCTCAGTACTGCACAACACCCACACTAGTGCTCAGTACTGCACAACACCACACTAGTGCTCAGTACTGCACAACACCACACTAGCGCTCAGTACTGCACAACACCCACACTAGTGCTCAGTACTGCACAACACCACACTATTGCTCAGTACTGCACAACATCACACTAGTGCTCAGTACTGCACAACACCCACACTAGTGCTCAGTACTGCACAACACCACACTAGTGCTCAGTACTGCACAACACCACACTAGTGCTCAGTACTGCACAACACCACACTAGTGCTCAGTACTGCACAACACCACACTAGTGCTCAGTACTGCACAACACCACACTAGTGCTCAGTACTGCACAACACCACACTAGTGCTCAGTACTGCACAACACCACACTAGTGCTCAGTACTGCACAACACCACACTAGTGCTCAGTACTGCACAACACCACACTAGTGCTCAGTACTGCACAACACCACACTAGTGCTCAGTACTGCACAACACCACACTAGTGCTCAGTACTGCACAACACCCACACTAGTGCTCAGTACTGCACAACACCACACTAGTGCTCAGTACTGCACAACACCACACTAGTGCTCAGTACTGCACAACACCACACTAGTGCTCAGTACTGCACAACACCCACACTAGTGCTCAGTACTGCACAACACCACACTAGTGCTCAGTACTGCACAACACCACACTAGTGCTCAGTACTGCACAACACCACACTAGTGCTCAGTACTGCACAACACCACACTAGTGCTCAGTACTGCACAACACCACACTAGTGCTCAGTACTGCACAACACCACACTAGTGCTCAGTACTGCACAACACCACACTAGTTCTCAGTACTGCACAACACCACACTAGTGCTCAGTACTGCACAACACCCACACTAGCGCTCAGTACTGCACAACACCCACACTAGTGCTCAGTACTGCACAACACCACACTATTGCTCAGTACTGCACAACATCACACTAGTGCTCAGTACTGCACAACACCCACACTAGTGCTCAGTACTGCACAACACCACACTAGTGCTCAGTACTGCACAACACCACAGTGCTAGTACTGCTCAGTACTGCACAACACCACACTAGTGCTACTGCACAACACCCACACTAGTGCTCAGTACTGCACAACACCACACTATTGCTCAGTACTGCACAACATCACACTAGTGCTCAGTACTGCACAACACCCACACTAGTGCTCAGTACTGCACAACACCACACTAGTTCTCAGTACTGCACACCACACTAGTGCTCAGTACTGCACAACACCACACTAGTGCTCAGTACTGCACAACACCACACTAGTTCTCAGTACTGCACACCACACTAGTGCTCAGTACTGCACAACACCACACTAGTTCTCAGTACTGCACAACACCACACTAGTGCTCAGTACTGCACAACACCACACTAGTGCTCAGTACTGCACAACACCACACTAGTGCTCAGTACTGCACAACACCCACACTAGTGCTCAGTACTGCACAACACCCACACTAGTGCTCAGTACTGCACAACACCACACTAGTTCTCAGTACTGCACACCACACTAGTGCTCAGTACTGCACAACACCACACTAGTTCTCAGTACTGCACAACACCACACTAGTGCTCAGTACTGCACAACACCACACTAGTGCTCAGTACTGCACAACACCACACTAGTGCTCAGTACTGCACAACACCCACACTAGTGCTCAGTACTGCACAACCCCCCACACTAGTGCTCAGTACTGCACAACACCACACTAGTGCTCAGTACTGCACAACACCACACTAGTGCTCAGTACTGCACAACACCACACTAGTGCTCAGTACTGCACAACACCACACTAGTGCTCAGTACTGCACAACACCACACTAGTGCTCAGTACTGCACAACACCCACACTAGTGCTCAGTACTGCACAACACCACACTAATTCTCAGTACTGCACACCACACTAGTGCTCACACTAGCGCTCAGTACTGCACAACACCACACTAGTGCTCAGTACTACACAACACCACACTAGTGCTCAGTACTGCACAACACCACACTAGCGCTCAGTACTGCACAACACCCACACTAGCGCTCAGTACTGCACAACACCACACTAGTGCTCAGTACTGCACAACACCCACACTAGCGCTCAGTACTGCACAACACCACACTAGTGCTCAGTACTGCACAACACCCACACTAGTGCTCAGTACTGCACAACACCACACTAGTGCTCAGTACTGCACAACACCACACTAGTGCTCAGTACTGCACAACACCACACTAGTGCTCAGTACTGCACAACACCACACACTCAGTACTGCTAGTACTGCACAACACCCACACTAGTGCTCAGTACTGCACAACACCACACTAGTGCTCAGTACTGCACAACACCACACTAGTTCTCAGTACTGCACAACACCACACTAGTGCTCAGTACTGCACAACACCACACTAGTGCTCAGTACTGCACAACACCCACACTAGTGCTCAGTACTGCACAACACCACACTACTCAGTACTGCACAACACCACACTAGTGCTCAGTACTGCACAACACCACACTAGTAGTACTGCACAACACCACACTACTCAGTACTACAGTGCTCAGTACTGCACAACACCACACTAGTGTACTCAGTACTGCACAACACCACACTAGTGCTCAGTACTGCACAACACCCACACTAGCGCTCAGAACTGAACAACACCACACTAGTGCTGCTAGTGCAGTACTGCACAACACCACACTAGTGCTCAGTACTGCACAAAACCACACTAGTGCTCAGTACTGCACAACACCACACTAGTGCTCAGTACTGCACACCACCACACTAGTGCTCAGTACTGCACAACACCACACTAGTGCTCAGTACTGCACAACACCACACTAGTGCTCAGTACTGCACAACACCCACACTAGTGCTCAGTACTGCACAACACCACACTAGTGCTCAGTACTGCACAACACCACACTAGTGCGCAGTACTGCACAACACCACACTAGTGCTCAGTACTGCACAACACCACACTAGTGCTCAGTACTGCACAACACCCACACTAGTGCTCAGTACTGCACAACATCACACTAGTGCTCAGTACTGCACAACACTACACTAGTGCTCAGTACTGCACAACACCACACTAGTGCTCAGTACTGCACAACACCACACTAGTGCTCAGTACTGCACAACACCCACACTAGTGCTCAGTACTGCACAACACCACACTAGTGCTCAGTACTGCACAACACCACACTAGTGCTCAGTACTGCACAACACCACACTAGTGCTCAGTACTGCACAACACCCACACTAGTGTTCAGTACTGCACAACACCACTCTAGTGCTCAGTACTGCACAACACCCACACTAGTGCTCAGTACTACACAACACCACACTAGTGCTCAGTACTGCACAACACCACACTAGTTTACCTGGAGTTTACCTGGAGAGAGTTTCGGGGGTCAACGCCCCCGCGGCCCGGTCTGTGACCAGGCCTCCTGGTGGATCAGCGCCTGATCAACCAGGCTGTTGCTGCTGGCTGCACGCAAACCAACGTACGAGCCACAGCCCGGCTGATCAGGAACTGACTTTAGGTGCTTGTCCAGTGCCAGCTTGAAGACTGCCAGGGGTCTGTTGGTAATCCCCCTTATGTGTGCTGGGAGGCAGCTGAACAGTCTCGGGCCCCTGACACTTATTGTATGGTCTCTTAACGTGCTAGTGACACCCCTGCTTTTCATTGGGGGGATGGTGCATCGTCTGCCAAGTCTTTTGCTTTCGTAGTGAGTGATTTTCGTGTGCAAGTTCGGTACTAGTCCCTCTAGGATTTTCCAGGTGTATATAATCATGTATCTCTCCCTCCTGCGTTCCAGGGAATACAGGTTTAGAAACCTCAAGCGCTCCCAGTAATTGAGGTGTTTTATCTCCGTTATGCGCGCCGTGAAAGTTCTCTGTACATTTTCTAGGTCGGCAATTTCACCTGCCTTGAAAGGTGCTGTTAGAGTGCAGCAATATTCCAGCCTAGATAGAACAAGTGACCTGAAGAGTGTCATCATGGGCTTGGCCTCCCTAGTTTTGAAGGTTCTCATTATCCATCCTGTCATTTTTCTAGCAGATGCGATTGATACAATGTTATGGTCCTTGAAGGTGAGATCCTCCGACATAATCACTCCCAGGTCTTTGACGTTGGTGTTTCGCTCTATTTTGTGGCCAGAATTTGTTTTGTACTCTGATGAAGATTTAATTTCCTCGTGTTTACCATATCTGAGTAATTGAAATTTCTCATCGTTGAACTTCATATTGTTTTCTGCAGCCCACTGAAAGATTTGGTTGATGTCCGCCTGGAGCCTTGCAGTGTCTGCAATGGAAGACACTGTCATGCAGATTCGGGTGTCATCTGCAAAGGAAGACACGGTGCTGTGGCTGACATCCTTGTCTATGTCGGATATGAGGATGAGGAACAAGATAGGAGCTAGTACTGTGCCTTGTGGAACAGAGCTTTTCACCGTAGCTGCCTCGGACTTTACTCTGTTGACGACTACTCTCTGTGTTCTGTTAGTGAGGAAATTATAGATCCATCGACCGACTTTTCCTGTTATTCCTTTAGCGCGCATTTTGTGCGCTATTACGCCATGGTCACACTTGTCGAAGGCTTTTGCAAAGTCTGTATATATTACATCTGCATTCTTTTTGTCTTCTAGTGCATTTAGGACCTTGTCGTAGTGATCCAGTAGTTGAGACAGACAGGAGCGACCTGTGCTAAACCCATGTTGCCCTGGGTTGTGTAACTGATGGGTTTCTAGATGGGTGGTGATCTTGCTTCTTAGGACCCTTTCAAAGATTTTTATGATATGGGATATTAGTGCTATTGGTCTGTAGTTCTTTGCTGTTGCTTTACTGCCCCCTTTGTGGAGTGGGGCTATGTCTGTTGTTTTTAGTAACTGAGGGACGACCCCCGTGTCCATGCTCCCTCTCCATAGGATGGAAAAGGCTCGTGATAGGGGCTTCTTGCAGTTCTTGATGAACACAGAGTTCCATGAGTCTGGCCCTGGGGCAGAGTGCATGGGCATGTCATTTATCGCCTGTTCGAAGTCATTTGGCGTCAGGATAACATCGGATAGGCTTGTGTTAATCAAATTTTGTGGCTCTCTCATAAAAAATTCATTTTGATCTTCGACTCTCAGTCTGGTTAGCGGCTTGCTAAAAACTGAGTCATATTGGGACTTGAGTTGCTCACTCATTTCCTTGCTGTCATCTGTGTAGGACCCATCTTGTTTAAGTAGGGGCCCAATACTGGACGTTGTTCTCGATTTTGATTTGGCATAGGAGAAGAAATACTTTGGGTTTCTTTCGATTTCATTTATGGCTTTTAGTTCTTCCCTCGATTTCTGACTCCTAAAGGATTCTTTTAGCTTAAGTTCGATGCTTGCTATTTCTCTGACCAGTGTCTCCCTGCGCATTTCAGATATATTGACCTCTTTTAGCCGCTCTGTTATTCTTTTCCGTCGCCTGTAAAGGGAGCGCCTGTCTCTTTCTATTTTACACCTACTCCTCCTTTTTCTTAGAGGAATAAGCCTTGTGCATACATCGAGTGCCACCGAGTTAATCTGTTCTAGGCATAAGTTTGGGTCTGTGTTGCCTTGTATATCTTCCCAGCTTATATCGGTTAGGACTTGGTTTACTTGGTCCCACTTTATGTTTTTGTTATTGAAGTTGAATTTGGTGAATGCTCCCTCGTGACTAGTCTCATTTTGTCGGTCTGGGGCTCCACGCATACATGTCTGAACCTCAATTATGTTGTGATCTGAGTATATTGTTTTTGATATGGTGACATTTCTTATCAGATCATCATTGTTAGTGAAGATGAGGTCTAGTGTATTCTCCAGTCTAGTAGGCTCTATTATTTGCTGGTTTAAATTGAATTTTGTGCAGAGATTTAAAAGCTCGTGTGAGTGTGAGTTTTCATCAGAGCTGCCTCCTGGTGTTATTACTGCAACAATATTATTTGCTATATTCCTCCATTTTAGGTGCCTTAAGTTGAAGTCCCCCAGGAGCAAGATGTTGGGTGCAGGAGCTGGAAGATTTTCCAGACAGTGGTCAATTTTTAACAGCTGTTCCTGGAATTGCTGGGATGTTGCATCCGGAGGCTTGTAGACTACCACAATGACTAGGTTTTGGTTCTCGACCTTTACTGCTAAAACTTCCACTACATCATTTGAGGCATTAAGCAGTTCTGTGCAAACAAGTGACTCTGCAATGTACAGGCCAACCCCCCCCCTTTTGCCTGTTCACTCTGTCACATCTGTATAGGTTGTAACCTGGGATCCATATTTCGTTGTCCAAGTGATCCTTTATGTGGGTCTCAGTGAAAGCCGCGAACATTGCCTTTGCCTCTGCAAGCAGTCCACGGATGAAAGGTATTTTGTTGTTTGTTGCTGGCTTTAGACCCTGTATATTTGCAAAGAAGAATGTTATCGGACTGGTGGTATTGTTGGTACTGGGGGGGGATTTTTTTTCCGGCATTAGTATCTGTATCTGTTGGTTTGGAGTGGAGGCCATCGACTGTGGTTCCACTCCAGGAATGACTGGATTTGGTGCACGATTTCTGCCATTTCCTGCCAGTTTTTTTTTCTTCCTGGCACTAAAAAACCTCTCCCTCTTGAGTGGCTGTGGCTACCCAGGTTTTCCCATGGCCTGGATGTTTTGTATCTTTTTGTCCCCTTTAGATGGTATGCCTGGCAATTTAAGTTATAGCACAGTCTTTCCTGTACTGAAGAGGTACACATTTCAGGGTGAAAAAGCTTACAGGAAGGGAGTTTGCATTTTCCTGTTGTCATATGGGCATGGCATTTTCTAGGGTGGTCATAGTTGCATGTCCCATCTGTTTTTCCAGATTTCCCATGCCAGCAGATACCAAGTGCATAGTATGTGCACAGGCTTGGTTTCCGCTTGCCTTGGGTTTCTGTGACTGTATTCCCTGTTGGTGCATGTTTCCCTGTCTTACTTCTATCCTCCCTAGCACCAACAATGGAGCTCCCACCAGTTGTTTTTGGTAATTTATCCTCACTATTGCTATTGGAGTCCTCTTGTTTGCTATTTCCTGCGGTATTTCTAGTTTGCAATATTGGTTTTATCTTATCTTTGACTACACTTGTTTCCCTACTATGGCTCCTGTCCCCTATGAGGTCATTTATATGTATTCCTTCCTGCGTACAATTCCCGACTACCTGGACAAAATCTCCAGCTTCACCATTACTGTCTCCCAGGACAGTATCTCCAGCTTCACCATTTCTGTCTCCCAGGACAGCACCTCCAGCTTCACCATTACTGTCTCCCAGGACAGCACTATCAGCCCCACATTTACTGACTACCAGGACATCACCTCCAGCCTTACAGTTTGTGACTACATGGCCAGTATCAAGGGCAGTGCCATTCAGCCCAGACTTTTTATGTTCCCATCTGTTGTAGAAAGCTTCCAGGTTTTCTATGAAAGCAGCTTTGATGTTGTCCTCTTTTAATACCCTTGTGATTTTAGTCCACAGATTTTCCTCATTTGGGCATACCCAAAAACACTTCTCTGTTTTAATACTGCTTGTAGCTAGTGCTCAGTACTGCACAACACCCACACTAGTTCTCAGTACTGCACACCACACTAGTGCTCAGTACTACACAACACCACACTAGTGCTCAGTACTACACAACACCACACTAGTGCTCAGTACTGCACAACACCACACTAGTGCTCAGTACTGCACACCATACTAGTGCTCAGTACTACACAACACCACACTAGTGCTCAGTACTGCACAACACCACACTAGTGCTCAGTACTGCACACCACACTAGTGCTCAGTACTACACAACACCCACACTAGTGCTCAGTACTGCACAACACCACTCCTGGAGGGCATTCTTAGAGTCAACGCCCCAGCGGCCCGTTCCATAGCCAGGCCTCGTGCTGGATCAGCGCCTAATCAACCATGCTGTTACTGTTGGCCGCACGTAAACCAGCGTGTGAACCACAATCCGGCTGGTCTGGTACTGACTTGACGTGCCTGTCCAGCTCCCTCTTGAAGACAGCCAGGGGCCTATTGGCAATCCCCATTATGTCATAAGTCGATGGATATTATGTCACATTGAGGCACACTAGTAAAATAATGATCCTTTGTTTTTTGAATATGCCAGAAAACCTGTTATCACATATTAGTGTGATAAATCTTCGTTTATTAGGTAAACAATATGAAGTTCAACAATGAGAAATTTCAATTACTCCGATATGGTAAACACGAGGAAATTAAAACTTCATCAGAGTACAAAACAAATTCCTTCCACAAAATAGAGCGAAACACCAACGTCAAAGACCTGGGAGTGATCATGTCGGAGGATCTCACTTTCAAGGACCATAACATTGTATCAATCGCATCTGCTAGAAAAATGACAGGAGGATAATGAGAACCTTCAAAACTAGGGATGCCAAGCCCATGATGACACTCTTCAGGTCACTTGTTCTATCTAGGCTGGAATATTGCTGCACACTAACAGCACCTTTCAAGGCAGGTGAAATTGCTGACCTAGAAAATGTACAGAGAACCTTCACGGCGCGCATAACGGAGATAAAACACCTCAATTACTGGGAGCGCTTGAGGTTCCTAAACCTGTATTCCCTGGAACGCAGGAGGGAGAGATACATGATTATATACACTTGGAAAATCCTAGAGGGACTAGTACCGAACTTGCACACGAAAATCACTCACTACGAAAGCAAAAGACTTGGCAGACGATGCACCATCCCCCCAATGAAAAGCAGGGGTGTCACTAGCACGTTAAGAGACCATACAATAAGTGTCAGGGGCCTGAGACTGTTCAACTGCCTCCCAGCATACATAAGGGGGATTACCAACAGACCCCTGGCAGTCTTCAAGCTGGCACTGGACAAGCACCTAAAGTCGGTACCTGACCAGCCGGGCTGTGGCTCGTACGTTGGATTTCGTGCAGCCAGTAATAACAGCCTGGTTGATCAGGCTCTGATCCACCAGGAGGCCTGGTCACAGACCGGGCTGCGGGGCGTTGACCCCCGGAAATATCTCTGGGTAAACTCCTGACTGATATTATTATTATTATTATTATTATTATAATCAAAAAAGAAGCGCTAAGTCCTGACTGATATAATATAGTGGAAAGACTGAGTCATGTGAGCAACAGTCTATGTAGCGGGTTATCTATGTCTAAGTCCAGCTTGACAAACTGTTTTCTCATTTTCCCTAACAAACAAAATGTTGCATATATTTTAGTGGTTTAATTAACAGCTGTGAAATACGGGAACATCCTGATCTAAGTTGATGTTGACACTGCTTGTGAAAATGTTATTCAATGTGTTTAGCAATCATACTTCTCATCATTCTTTCAATATATGTCGTGCCGAATAGGCAGAACTTGTGATCTTAAATAGCAACTTTCATCTTGCCATATAGGACAAGTGAAAATTTGTGTATGCAATAATTTCGCCAAAATCATTCTGAACCTAACGAAACAAATATATTTGATTGTGTTTGTTTATTACTAAATTATTGTAAACGTATTTAAAATATATTTAGTTGGGTTAGGCTAAAATAAATTGCTTTTGTTATAATAAGGTTAGGTAAGTTTTCTAAAATTCTTTTGGTGCAAAATTAAAATTTTTTATGTTAACATTAATAAAAAAAATATATCTTTAAACGTATAAGAGAAAATTTCAGAAAGGACTTAATTTTAAATTAGTTCTTGCTAATTGACCAGTTTTATATATATATATATATATATATATATAAATATATATATATATATATATATATATATATATATATATATATATATATATATATATATATATATATATATATATATATATATATATATATATATATATATATATATATATAATATGTGACGTCAGAGTTATCATTC
Source organism: Cherax quadricarinatus (assembly GCF_038502225.1). Taxonomy (NCBI): domain Eukaryota; kingdom Metazoa; phylum Arthropoda; class Malacostraca; order Decapoda; family Parastacidae; genus Cherax; species Cherax quadricarinatus. The sequence continues at coordinate 9,995,316 of NC_091355.1, read as the reverse complement.
TAAAGTTGGTATGATTGCTTCTCTGCCACATTTGTAGTGTGGCCACATAAGTTGCTTTAAGGGCTTGTCGGGTGATGCAGACAAGCTTAGAGAACAGCTCATGCTTGTTGGGTGATGTCGGCCTTGACCTGCAAGCTGTCGGTGGCCCTTGCAAACCCAACAAGACGAAGAACCCGCTCAGACCATTCACCGGGACCTTGTTATAGGGCCGCTCCATAGAGTTGTAAGCGGTATTCCACCTAACGTGAATGCTCATCGTGTCCCCGCCAGGGCTGTAAACTGTATAGATCACTTGTACAAACTCGGGAATCACTGCCGAGTCGGCATTACTAAAGCCCATTACTAAACTCAGGTGAGGGTATGGGCATTTCGATTTACTGGGGCTTGGCAAGGGGGTCCACCTGATCTAATTGAGAATTTATAGTTCTTGTTTCTATTTACAAAGGGTTTTCTTTTCCCTTTTCTTTCACGGCCCATCTTTGGGGTAACATATATTCTCCGTACATCGGGAAGCCGGGCTCGATACTACGTAAGCTAACCAGACCACGGGTGGGGTTTGAACCTGCGGCCAGAGAGTCTCAAGACTAGACTGTCGTTTTAGCCACTGAGTCAGCTAGCTGGTAATGAGTGAGTGAGGGAGTTTTTGTGTCTGCATGATTGGTATTATTGTTATTATAATCAAAAAAGAAGCGCTAAGCCACAAGGGCTATACAGCTGCTTGATTGGTAGAGCTATTGTCTTCATGTTTTCTAAACATTGTTTTTTCCTGTTTCAGAAGCTGAATCTACATGAATAAATAAATCCTGCATAGATGTAAAATTAAACTTGGAGTAGAAAGGATCTGTGTACAATATTTCACTGACCTTCATTAATTTACAGATCATTTTTCTTCCATGTTTGATTATCTATCTGTGAGATCTACCTTTTCATTGGTTAGTGTTGATAACACTTGTATCTGAATCCATTTTGTTTCATACAATAAAGAATTGCAGTTTGAGATGAGGATTTAAACAGCATCTCTTCTGTTGATAAATAATATATACTTCACTTAGTGCTTATTATCCTAATAATGACAGTTAGAATTAATATCCCTATACCTTACCAATAAAACCATTTCAGTGTCTTTATGTAATGCTTTGGCATCACATATATATACCTGTTGTATAAGTTAAATCATACTTATATATTTTTTTTTAAGATGAAAGTTCTTCACAGTATATGGAAATGGCACCCTATAAAAGTGGGTTCCATTAGTATAACCCACGTACACACCCTCAGCAATGAAGACCTCAAGAAGGCAGAGCAGAGACTTTCACATGCAACTCTCCCAAAATCGTATATAAATAATGGATCAGTGTATGTCCACTGGCCATACTGCAGACAGAGATGTTCATATTGCAACTTTGTCAAGTTCATTCCTCACCCAAATTCCTATTGGACTGTTCAGGATAACACACTAGAGCATTTCATGGTAGGTGAAATATTTTAGTGACATGTAGTAGTAATATTCTGACTGTATGTAACATATTGTTGGTAGCATCATCTTTTATACAGATCCACTGAGGAATTAGTCACATTTTTCCTACGAGTACATTTATTGGAGTCAGACTGTTAGAATTTATTGTAAATCTGTAAACACTTAGATAAGTTTATTGAATTTTATACTAATCTAAAATTTATTTAGCAAATTATAATCAAGCGGAAAAACTGTAAATATTAATCATATGATCAAGAATGAGTGTAAGAAAGATCCAGTTGTTAAAAATAATGATAAAGACACATGAATGTTATAGGAACTACACCAGTACTGACCTATCTGTTTAAGTGTAGATAATGGCCAGTCACCTATTCACAACAGCTATAGCTACAGAGCAACAATGGATAAGCAGAGACAAAAAAAAAAAATGGCAGAACTAGGAATAATGGAACATGTAAAACCATACTAAGTCTAGAAGTAGGTACAGTATTAAGTCAGAAATAAGTCCCTCAGGATCTTTGATGCAAAACAGCATTTTTCAGCATTCAAAATGCAGTTTTAGATTTGTATGGTATGGTAGTTCTGTTGGTTGTAATAAGAAATATTATTTCAGGTTAAGGAACTGGAGCACAGCCTACAGCACTCTTACATTACTAATGTGAAGTCAGTGTATTTTGGAGGTGGCACACCATCCCTTGCAAGGCCACAAATGATTGAGGTAAGAATAAGTCAAATAGTAAATGTTTATTTTTTATTTTATATTACATTTTCTTCATAGATGTCTGTTACTGTATTTAGCATTGTTATTTCCCACTTTCAGCTTTCACTAGTTATTCATGCCCACATTATGTATACACATAATAAGTCTTCTGATACTTCACTTGTTTGAGCAGTTTCCAAATAGTTCTAAATGTATATTTTGTTTAGGCTAAACAAATACTTTATTAATAATGGTGTAAGGAATTGTATTTATTGAAAAATAAACAACAAAAAAAAAGTATACATATATAAAATATTAGGCAAGTATCAAAGATGAAATATATAGTTTTCCATAATACATATACTGTACAAGGCTATAATTTTAGCTCTTAGTTTTAGTATATCTGAAGAAGACATGCTTTTGCACCTATATCTTGAAAAAAAAACAACATGATATAAAAGTAATAAACAGTGAATCTAATTATATTAAAATTTGTGATTTAAATGCATACAGGAAATTTTTTTTTATAATGAGGCTTGAACTATCAGAGGAGTAAGTACATGTATATATGATTCATTACATGATTGTTGCACCTGTGAAAATAACTGGGTACAGTATACTGTATCCATCTTAATAATAAGAATTAATGTAGGAGCACTTCAAAACTACTGTACCTAACCAAAAAATAAAATATGTAAATTATGCTTTCATATAAAAAAATTTTACACTTTTTACTTTTTACTCTGCAGAAAGTGTTGGAAACAATCCAAGCAGTGTGCTCCTTAGAAGGAAATGCCGAAATAACGCTTGAAGTAAATCCTACCTCATTTGAAACTAATAAACTGAAAGATTTCAAAAGTGTTGGTGTGAACAGAGTCTCCATTGGTGTGCAGGTAGTGTGAACAGTGTTACAGTACTTTGGTCTTAGTGTGGTAAACAGAGATTTCTAAAATGGCTTTCTAGTAAGGATGAGGGTGCCATGCTAGTGAAGGGCTCTTGATCCAAGAAATTGAGCTACCATTCCATTGCTTGGATCAAACCTGATTGTCTCCCATTTTCTAGGTGCTGTATAACCCATACGAGTTGAGCACTTTACTGTGAATGCAGCATTATAATGATAATTACTGCCTATGACATCTCCCACTGGTGATACTGACTGATGTAGTGGTAATTTTACAGCTGTTTCCAACAAATTTTGTTATTTTTTTTATCACATGAGTGAAGCATTCACTGATCAGCCTTTAATACTGAGATCTCCCTATACCTTCAAATCCTAAAGACTTTGTTAAGTATACTGGCACAGAAAAAAACATTACATTCATAGCTTAAGTGTTATTTCAAACAATGCACTGACAAATTCTCCTCTGGGCATAATAAACTCAACCATATTTTCCTTGATAACATGATACAACAGACTTCCTCTACTTCATGGCTTGATAATGATCATTCATGAAATGTACAGGTGCTCCTCGACTTATGATGGGGTTACGTTCTGATGAACCCATTGCAAGTTGAAAATATCGTAAGTCTGATACAAATATGATATGGTAAATAACTACTGTCACTGAATAAGTAAACAAATAATTACTGTAACTAACAAAATACATACCAGAATTGAAAAGTAAATAAATGAATACAGTGGACCCCGGTTCGCGAAGCCATCGGTATCCGATAAATCTGGTATCCGAAGCATTATATCGCAAAAAATTTGCCTTGGTTCCTGTTACAAAACTCAGTATGCGATATGATTCATACGAGACGTGTCCACGTGTGGCCTGAACTGCCCCATGTGTGCTAGTGTTTACAAGCCAGCCAGTGTGCGCGCATCTAAGGATACATTTGGTACATTCCATATTATCCATATTATCACTGTTTTTGGTGCTTGTTTCTGCAAAATAAGTCACCATGGGCCCCAAGAAAGCTTCTAGTGCCAACCCATCGAGACCAAGGGTGCTAATGACTATTGAAATGAAGAAAGAGATAATTGCAAAGTATGAAAGTGGAGTGTGTGTGTTGGACCTGGCTAAGTTGTATAGTAAATCCCAATCAACCATTTCTACTATAGTGAGCAGGAAAACAGCAATCAAGGAAGCTGTTCTTGCAAAAGGTGCAACTGTGATTATGAAACAGCGACCGCAAGTGTTAGAAAATGTTGAGAGACTGTTATTGGTGTTGATAAATGAAAAATAGATAGCAGGAGATAGCATCTCTCAAGCGATCATTTGTGAAAAGGCTAGGCAGTTGCATGAGGATTTAATTAGAAAAATGCCTGCAACTAGTGGTGATGTGAGTGAATTTAAGGCCAGCAAAGTTTGGTTTGAAAGATTTAAGAATCGTAGTGGCATACATAGTGTGATTAGGCATGGTGAGGCTGCCAGTTCAGACCAAAAAGCAGCTGAAAAATATGTGCATGAATTCAAGGAGTACATAGTTATTGTTATTGTAATTATTATATTGCATTAAACTTAATATTTCATGTGGTAAAAGTTTTTTTTTTCATACTTATGGGTGTCTTGCACGGATTAATTTGATTTCCATTATTTCTTATGGGGAAAATTGATTCGCTTTCCGATAATTTTGGTTTACGATGAGCTCTCAGGAACGGATTAATATCGTGAACTGGGGGTCCACTGTACAAGTTTATCCTGTTAATAAATGTGCAGTACAGACGCTTCCCTTACTTACGAACATTCGGACATACGAACAGACATTCAGACACACGAACAGACTGTAAAGTATCAGTACATTACTAATACTGTACAGTATTGTCTTTAAGTTTTCAACGAACAATGGCGCAGAGACAGACCAGTAACAATAATGATAATAATAAAAATAATAATCGTAACAATAGAAAAATGGTAAAATAACGGCTTACAAACAATTCAAGATATGAACAGCCTTCTGGAATATAATTTGTTTGTAAGTTGGGGGGAGTCTGTACTGTACAATGCAAAAAAAGTTTTACAGTATATTGACTTGTTTACCCAAGGATAATACAAATACAGTACGTGTAGCGATATGTTGTACAGGTATTCACCAGTAATGTAGTCAGCTGAAAGCACACTAGTACTGAAGAATGTTGTGAAGCATGGAACAAACATTAATTGCTATCATGCCATCATAAAGTCAAAATATCATAAGTCGAACCATTGTAAAGTAAGGAGCACATGTAATTCCACTTAGCAAACAAGGATACATACAGGACTACTTTTTCTAAGCAGTCAGTTATACCTAGCTTAGCAGCCTCCTTCAACTTCTCAAAGCAACTTTTGCACAGTGACACCAGAATGCTAGGGCACGAGTTGGCGGGGTAGATAGTGAGACTTTCTCTGTGGCCTTTATTATACATGTATTATAAAGACACTGCTTGATTTGAAATTGTGATTTTGGATGTGATAAAATCATTTAAAAGTATACAGTACAGAAAATTATTTTCTTGGAAAACCTTTCTGATTATATCATTGCTGTATGTAGGAAAATATATAAAGAATAAGTAGATATCAAAAATTTTTTATATCATACCAAGGTATACATGAGAGCACATAAACCAGAGGAAAGTGTTAGTGGGGAAAAGATAATTTATAGTTTTGTCATGACTCAAGAAATCGTAGTGACACGATTGCAAATAAACCATACCCCCGGCCGGGATTGAACCCGCGGTCATAGAGTCTCAAAACTCCAGCCCGTCGCGTTAGCCACTAGACCAGCTAGCCACAATAAGATTCATCCAACTAGGTATATTTCTACACCATAGGAAAGTTAGCACAGGCACCTCTGTGACCACAAATGCAAGTTTTTACAGATGAATCTCCAGCTAGCGTGGCCGTGACGAACTCTAGCTCAAGTCCCTTCACTGCCGTCAACATGACTCAAGAAATCGTAGTGACACGATTGCAAATAAACCATACCCCCGGCTGGGATTGAACCCGCGGTCATAGAGTCTCAAAACTCCAGCCCGTCGCATTAGCCACTAGACCAGCTAGCCACAATAAGATTCATCCAACTAGGTATATTTCTACACCATAGGAAAGTTAGCACAGGCACCTCTGTGACCACAAATGCAAGTTTTTACAGACGAATCTCCAGCTAGCGTGGCCGTGACGAACTCTAGCTCAAGTCCCTTCACTGCCGTCAACATGACTCAAGAAATCGTAGTGACACGATTGCAAATAAACCATACCCCCGGCCGGGATTGAACCCGCGGTCATAGAGTCTCAAAACTCCAGCCCGTCGCGTTAGCCACTAGACCAGCTAGCCACAATAAGATTCATCCAACTAGGTATATTTCTACACCATAGGAAAGTTAGCACAGGCACCTCTGTGACCACAAATGCAAGTTTTTACAGACGAATCTCCAGCTAGCGTGGCCGTGACGAACTCTAGCTCAAGTCCCTTCACTGCCGTCAACATGACTCAAGAAATCGTAGTGACACGATTGCAAATAAACCATACCCCCGGCCGGGGGTAACGCTAACGTGACGGGCTGGAGTTTTGAGACTCTATGACCGCGGGTTCAATCCCGGCCGGGGGTATGGTTTATTTGCAATCGTGTCACTACGATTTCTTGAGTCATGTTGACGGCAGTGAAGGGACTTGAGCTAGAGTTCATCACGGCCACGCTAGCTGGAGATTCGTCTGTAAAAACTTGCATTTGTGGTCACAGAGGTGCCTGTGCTAACTTTCCTATGGTGTAGAAATATACCTAGTTGGATGAATCTTATTGTGGCTAGCTGGTCTAGTGGCTAACGCGACGGGCTGGAGTTTTGAGACTCTATGACCGCGGGTTCAATCCCAGCCGGGGGTATGGTTTATTTGCAATCGTGTCACTACGATTTCTTGAGTCATGTTGACAGCAGTGAAGGGACTTGAGCTAGAGTTCGTCACGGCCACGCTAGCTGGAGATTCGTCTGTAAAAACTTGCATTTGTGGTCACAGAGGTGCCTGTGCTAACTTTCCTATGGTGTAGAAATATACCTAGTTGGATGAATCTTATTGTGGCTAGCTGGTCTAGTGGCTAACGCGACGGGCTGGAGTTTTGAGACTATGACCGCGGGTTCAATCCCGGCCGGGGGTATGGTTTAGTTTTGTCATCCATAGTGCTGCCATAAGCTACCAAGCAAACTAGTTTCCTACCTATTATTGGAAGAAATAATGTTCCTGGCTTTTTAAGAGGATATTGTTACTTTTATTTTGCCTAGTATTTTAAAATATGGATGAGTAACCTTGAACTACGTGCGAGTAAAAAAATCTTTTTTTTTTTACCATTTTTTTTTTGTAATATTATTATTACACTATTACCTTTCAATTTTTTTATTTCAGGCTCTTGATGAGACGTCTTTAAGGCTACTTAACCGTGACCACAGTGTCCCAGAGGCTCTTCACTGCATAAATATTGCTAAACAGCTTTTTCCAGGTCGAGTGTCTGTTGATCTAATTTTTGGAAGACCCAATCAGACTACAGGAAGGTTGGTAAAACTAAAGCATATAATAAAAAAATGTGCCCATTATACATGAGGTTTTATAAATAGAGACCTGGTTAATTAATAATTGAACTTGTTTTAGATAATATTGATAAGAGGTTTCATATTAATGTTCTTTAAATATTATTGATATGAAGTTGCATACTAGTGTTCTCTAAATGTTATTTATATGACTGTGGTAACATTTATAAAAGGATTTGGGAAAACTGGTTGGCAAGACTTGAGTCCTGGAGGTGTGAAGTCCCGTGTGTGCATTTTGAAGGTTTAATGAGTGAGGAGAGGCAGTTCAGAGAGTCATTTGAATTGTGATGTTATACATTTCTAGCAAAACAGCTGTTGAAGGAATGATGGTGAATGGGTTTCCTTCTTGAGCCACCCTGCCTTGGTATGAGATGGCGAGTATAAGAAATTATATTGAGTAGCATACTAATATTCATTTTGGTACAAATTAATAGCAGTTTTATTTCAGTTTGGTAAAAGAGCTGGAGACCATACTGAGCTTCTGTGATAACCACATATCATTGTATCAGTTGACACTGGAGCGTGGAACGAAGCTGTTTAATCAACATCTATCAGGTTAGTTGTTATTTCCCAGTATTTTATTATTCTGGTTTCTGATACCTACTGAAGGTTAAAATCTCAAGCATTAAGGCTTTATTTTACAATGTGTAATGCATAAAGCATAGTCCACTATCAAGATTTTTTTTTTTTTTTTATATATTTTCCTGATCATTATCTCTTGAAATTTTTATTCATAATTGACTCTTCACATAATTAAATATTTATCCAGTTGTGCATCAGTAAAAATTGTATCAATATCATACTGTATTTTTTCATCATTCACCATAACTAACATTTTGCTCCATCCTTCATAAGTTGTAACTTGATATTGGTCAAGGACAGACCAAAACATTATCTGTATTTGCCTTTTAAAGGTGATAGTTATTTATGAATTGTTACAGCAACACTACTGTGACTTTTATTCTTTCCATCATATCTTTTGTTCTGCATCTAAAAGTAAATTATACCACACAGTCTGATAACTTCTTTTGTGTAATTATGTTGAAATTTATTTATAAAATATGAATAAGTTTTACCATCCAGAAGTTTGTGTCCTTAAAGAGTGTAACATAAACTTTGCAAATAGTATGACCATCTAATAAGATGTGAAACACTTTTTTTTTTCAGGAGAGGTAAAAGTGCCCAGTGCAGACCAAATGGCAGACCTTTATGAAGTTGCAGTGTCTTTATTAGGTGATTCAGGTTTTAAGAGATATGAAGTCTCCAATTTTGCCCATGGGTGCTCAGCTGAAAGTGTTCACAACAAATCATATTGGCGAGGCTTACAATACATTGGTATTGGTCCAGGAGCTCACAGTCGAGTAGTGCCCAAGAATACCATTGAAAAAAATAATGTGGTTTATAATGTATACTCCAGCAAGTGCTCTGAACAAGATAAAATGTGGAGTGGTTCTAGAATTTATGAAGAGAATTCTTTTAACCCTACAATCCAACTCTCCAAAAATTTCTTCAGTTGCACAATTCGTGAAGCCAGAGTTAATGCTGCAGATCCAGCAAACTGGTTACGAGAAGTTCAAATTAAAGGATCTGGGGTACGAAAGGTTACTGCTCAGACAGTACTTGACATTGTTAGTGAGTATATGGCCTCAGGACTAAGAACAAGTGAGGGAATAACTGCAGAAAAATGGAGCATGTTCTTGCCACAAATTTCTCTTTTTGACATATTTCATGAAAGAACTTTGTGGCTTCAAGAAAGTAAGTTATTGTGTGTTTCTAAACAAGGCTTGAAAGCCACCAGTATTGGATTAAATGTTTTAGACTCTATACTTCCATATTTATTAAATATTTTAGAGGAAAAATTTATATAAGATTAAAATGCTTACTTCGTAGAAAATCTTGTCAATAAAACACTGTCTTCAAGCATATTTCTTAAATACAATAATAAAGTTTTGGGCATAAACAGTATGAAGATTTCATTAAACATATCCTTTTATTCTGCCTATTGTCCATTTTTATTTTATTAAACTCTGAAAAATTCCAATAAATTCTAGATTTTTAAAATCATATTTGTAACCTGGTTTATCACTTGACCAGTACATATGGGCGTCTCTACACATGCTGTTCGTGTTTACTTAGCAGTACAACAGATACACAGGTATTTGTCAGTTATTATGATGGAGCTGTGTGGCCCATGTGGGTTTATCTCTTGTTTTAATAATGTAATTTTGTAGGCGAATGCATCCAAGGAAAGAATTTTAGTGAAAATAAGTCATGCACTATGGCTTTGTTGAGAGGTCTTAGGTTTTTAAAAAAGTTAAGATCTTAACCTTTGATATATATCTGTTACCAAAAATATAGTGGTAGAAACAATAAAAAGGAATTAAATTCCACTTCTTTAACAATCTCTTCATAAAATATAGAGTAGGATACATAACTGTCTATCCAAATACAAGGACATTTGCTAAAAGCAGCCAGATTTTTTACAGGAGTTATATGTCATTGTCATCATTGCTCTCATACACATTACAACCATGTCCACCTCATTCACTTTTTCAGACTCAAAGTGCATTACAAGCTATCCTGAAATAAGACTATACCCTGCATCTCATCAGGCTATGTATACAACAGTGGTTATGCCAAATTTCTAGCAAGCAGAAATAATTTTTTGTTGGGCCCCTGGACACACCGATGTTAAGGATAAGCAGATTCAGCCACTATTCACACTACCAATCTCCCAGGAAGCCCTTATTTTTAAACTATTTTCAGTATTGTTCCACAAACACAACTGCTGGTAACAGCATTGGTCTGCCTTAGAGGACAACGAACTGTTTTCTTTCTGTCTGAGTTGCAACATTTCCACTCCTTTTTCAAAGTGCCGGCACTATACTGTACTAACAATCTCCAAGGCTCAAATTTAGCTAACTGGTTTCCCTGAATCTCTTCATAAGTGTTACCTTGCCCCACACTTCAACAGCACATGCAGTTTGATCAGTGAATGCTTGTTTCTACTCCAGTCCAAGTGATGTGAGTTACCCTCTGCTTGCTCAGATCAAACCTGATTACATTCCATTTCCATATGTGCTGTATGACCTTTACTTCCCTCAATGGACTCTTGATCCAAATAACTGGATCAAGAGTCCACATCAAACCTGACTGCTTCCTATTTCCCAGGTGCTATGACCCCAATGGGTTTAGCACTTCACTCCAATATGATAAAAATTAGACATATTTCAATGATGTTCCAGCCCCTTTCCTGCAATCAAGCTAAAAAAGGCCTATTAGCTATACCTAAAGACCCTCAAGATGTAGAGGCAATGCAGGTGTACAATACAGATGCTTGGACTATGTTACCGAGATGCAATATGCACGTGAGCTTGTAGACTGTCTTTAGATGCATGGCTGTTAGTAAAGCCTGTAGACTGTCTCCCAATGCATGACTGTCAGTAGAGCTTTTACTATCTTTAGTCTCATGGCTGGCAGTAAAGCTTGTAGATTGTTTCCCAACTCATGGCTACCAATAGAGCTTATAGTCTCATAGTTACTAGTTGAGCTTGTACAGTTTCTTGACTTTTTTTGTTACATTTGGTATACAACGCTGGCCCTAGGCCTGATGGAAATAAGTTCCACTCTTTGACTTTATTGAATTATCCTAGGTGAAATCTACATACGTGTTTAATATACTATTTACATGCCCATAACACGTGTCCCATCAAAACTACTGTTAAAAAAATTATGTATCCGAAGTGACTTTGGTCCTAATGAATTCTGTGCTGAGGTTTTGATTTTTGTATCAGAGTGCAATTTACTGTATCCTAATCAATACGCCTACTGCCATATTTATTAGCCTACACATTAGGTGGTCACTGATAACTAAAGAAATTATTATTATTATTATTATTATTAAAAAGAAGCGCTAAACCTACCAGGGTCATACAGCACTGCAACTAAAGAAATGAAAGACAAAATAATTATTAAAATGCATTTTAGCTTTGTAGCACATAGGTTTCTGGTGACATTAAGAACAAAAGCCAATAAACAACTGGCCTTCTATATTAAACAATGTAGAAGGCTAAGGTGCACAATATACCTTAAACTGTAGTTTAAAGTATACTTATCCACTCACACTTGGATTCTGGACCAGATTTGGGAGGCGAGTGAAAAGCATGAAAAACATTTTCATCAGGTCATTCATACCATAAAAAAAAAGATATCATGGAAGAGTGGATGGAGCTGTGAGAAACTACAGTATATGAGGATTTATTGATATGAGAGGAATTCAAACATTAACAGAAAGTGCCATTCAAATGACTATTTTAAATTTGTTACTCATCAATATACATTATTATAATGAAAACTAAGCGCTAAACCCACCAGGTTCAGAATTAGATTTTTCCACCGAAGTGGCAACTTTATTGAGCACACGGTATCCATCCTGTGGATGGTAGCTCAAGAGTACTATATGGATACACAAAAGGCCTAGGAACTAGGCCCGAAAAGGGTTAACAGGGGTACTTTGGGATTTATATCTACATATCTACAGTTCACTTATCTCTTACAAGCAAATTTAGGAAATTTGCTTGGTATATCTGGTATCTTATTTTCATCAATAAGATATTGTGACATGTCACATAGGTTAATATACTGTCTATCACTATATATCTAGGGTCATACAGCGCCCATCTCTGTAAAAACATTCTATCATTATGAATCATTATTAATTATTATTATTATTTTCTTCTGTAGCGTTTAATATGGTATAATGTTGCTCTGAGATTATTTGTATTTACATATATTATGAATATTTTCATTACGAGTTATCATTCAACAAAATAAATTGACATGCGTGATTAGTATTTTGCCTTCTGACAAACACCTAGTGTAGCTGTTGCTGCTATGAATAACTAAGCTCATTTATAGAGTCAACATAACAAAATACTGATCAGTCGTCAAAAAATCGCACAAAAAATTCTATAAAATTTGGTATCCAGTGTGATAAAGGAAGAGAGATCGGATATGACCACTATTACGCACCTGAGAGGAGGAAACAGGTGCACTGAGTCCAAAATAGATGAGATTTAATATATTGTTTCTTTGCAACATGTCACATGAAAATTTTAGGTAAAAACTAATGCTAGCGTTGTGTTCAGAGAGAACCACCGTGTTTTAAATGGTTAGAAGTCTTCTTCTACTTTGGCGGTCCATCAAAGTAAATCTGGCAACAAAAGAACCTTGCAGTCAAGGCTTTTTCTTGTTCTTGGCAATGTTCCTAGTCATCTTGTTGCGTCGCAACAGGATGACAACTATTAAAGAGGGGTTCCTTTATGGTGGTGGAGGGTTCTTCATCCAGGAAAATGGAGCTACACTTTTTTTTCCTTGAATCAAATGATTACCTGTTATTTCCCAGACCTCGTACAGCCATTAGGAGTTAACAAGCTTTATTTTTCTGTATTATAAAATGTAGTTTAAATGTAATAAAATATTGTTAAACACAAAAGAAAGTTGCAAAGCTCTCGCTTCACACACGGAAGGCTCAGGTTCGATTCCCGGCGGGGTAGAAACATTTCGATGCATTTCCTTACACCTGTTGTCCTGTTCACCTAACAGTAAGTAGGTACCTGAGTGTTAGTCGACTGGTGTGGGTCGCATCCTGGGGGACAACACTGAGGACCACAATGGAAATAAGCTAGACAGTCCTCGATGACGCACTGACTTTCTTGGGTTATCCTGGGTGGCTAACCTTCCGGGGTTAAAAATCCGAACGAAATCTTAACATGCGGTGCATTTCAGGCAGTATGCAAGTCAATTGAAAACATTCAAAAACTGTACCTGTGCCAAAATTAACTTACTAACCTTCCTGCACGATGGAATGTGATGGAAAAGTCATCCTCCATAATAAGACAGGAAACTCATCCTGTATGTTAGAATATGACGGGTAAACCCTTAAGGGAGTTGCTCCTTGATGCAGGTGAACGGTCCTTGATCCAAGGAATTGTAAAAACAGGAATTGTATATGTCCTTGGATCAAACCTGAATGCCTCCCATTTAGGGAGCGCTGAAAACCCCTGCAGTTTTAGCGCGCTCTCAGTTAATGTAATGTGATAGAATAAGACAGGAAACCCATTCTGTGACGAAAAATGACAAGAAAACTGTCCTTTGTGATGGAATATAACAAGAATATTATCCTTTGTAAAGGAATTTAACAAGAAAAGCATCCTATGCGATGAAGTATGACAGGAAAAATTATCCTGTGTGATGGAGTATGACAGGTCAAATCCTGTGTGATGGAGTATAACAGGTAACGTCCTGTGTGATGGAGTATAACAGGTAACGTCCTGTGTGATGGAGTATAACAGAAAACTCCCCTTGTGCAGTATGAGTGTTACAGACAAATATATGTATTGCTTTAACCTTGACTGACTCCAGCTGGAACGTGGGGTTGAACCCTCCACGAGGCGGGATTTATGGACAAGTCTCCCATCATCCTCCAGGTAGCACCTGCTACCTATGTTACTCAGCAGGAAATAGACACCTGGGAGCCAGTCGAACTGTTGTGGGTCGCATCCTGAGGACCTAAAAATGGATCTCAATGAAAATCAGTCACGCAGTGACTTATGAAAATAAATCACAAAGCTAATGCTTTACTGGGTTACTGTCCCTCGAGGATTAATAATTGAATAATTCTTCACCACACAATGCGGTTGTACAAATGTTAGTAAGCTTATTTAGGTACAGGTACACATTATCATATGTAGTTTGACATATATGTAAATTATCTAGGTCCTTGGATAACCCCAAGTTAGACAGTGACTATACCCACTGAGTCCTTGTTGTAATAAAAACACGGACGATTTTTACTTGGGATGTTCTTTTTTTTCTTAACATGGTTTTGAGGCTTGTCGTCGTATGTGTACAAGGACAACATAGATAATAATGGTCTATAATCATAGTGATAGAAAATTTATATGATGCCGGGCAGGCAGGGCTAGCTGCTACCAGGTAAGGTATGATAACTCTACTTTCCTACAGCTTATCCTTAAGATCGAAACTTCTAAAGTTCTTGTTTATTATAGTTATTTTTTTCGTTTTTATTTATGCAATCCATACTAACCTCTAATTTATAAAGCCAGAGTTTCAACGACCTTAATTTTGGAGGTAAATAAAGATCACTTACGATGTTTAGTACCATGATGCATTGACCCTCAACTTGCTGCTACCACCTTATAATGGATGATGGGTTTTACTCTATAATCAACAGCAATATATGATTTTTCTTGTAGTTCACGGGAAACCTAAGTTACCGGAATGTTTTTGTAGATTTCATAATCCATTAGTGCAATTTTCTCTTGCATTTGTATTAGTTTTACTTATAAATATATTTGTTAAAGAATACCTGACAACAACTGAAATATATTGTGCAGTTATCAGTGTATGTTTTTTATTTGTGAAAAACTAGAACAGTTTTTGCCAATGGCTTAATTATGGTAAGTTTTCCGCCACTCGGGACTTTGGTCTTCATGCAGTTGAAGCGTGGAAAGAAAATAGTTTTAATGTTATAGATTAAATGAAGAAGATAGTGATGTGGTTGAGCCCAGACAAGAACAGTTGCAGGTACGGCGGCGTCCTGCGTGGTAGTTTGCTGCGCTCTCCGTCATCTTTATAACCTTGTTACTGAATTTTTTTTGACTTTCTAGACAAGCAGGTGGTGTTAACTTAATCTATATCCTCGTGATATAGTAGTGATGCTGATGTGTGAGAAACATGAGTAATAACGTGTGACACGACCTGAATCCAAGGAAAACTTGAGTATGAGGACCCCGTTCGTGTAGTGAAGTTACCTGTGTTGTATTGATGTTGACCTCTTGAACTGTGGTGATATACCTCCGCTGAGCTATTGTAGTATATTCTCTGTTGTGTGACACGTCTGTTTATATTATTATTCCTCAAATATCATTTTGTTACAATCTTATTCTTTACTTAATTACCTAAAACTCGTTTAATAGCCCAAAGCAATATACAGTTAACAGGTTTTGGAAAGGGAGCTCTAATGTAAGCTTTTGCTATTTTTAACCACAAATATATAAACATAAATGTGAGAAACTGAAGTGCTTCTTCTATAATGGTGCTAGAGGGGAAGTGTTTTAGAAGGCTGAAGTAGGACTGACATGATAACGGCAACTCCATTATCAAGATGATAAAATGTAAGTAAGGAATCTTGGTCTGTGCCCATTACTCAAATTAATGTTAATTGAACTCTTGTTATTTTCACAATAACATTTCTTGTTAACACAGCTCAGCCTTGAACAAAATCCGTTATAATCATGGAAATATATTTGCTATAGATTAAATGTTTATCATGGTACTTGACCTCTCAGCATAGAGTACTTTTCCTTGTCAATTGCTTAATTATTTTTCCTGTATTAAAAATGTTTTGATTTTGATTTTTTCATTACCTTCAGTATATTTCTTTTGTTTATTTCTCCAGGTCAGAATCAAAGTTATTACAGTACATGTAATTTAATTATATAGATAAAAAGGAGACATGATAACCACAAAATTATAAAACGCTAATATGCTCAATAGATAAGAAAGATTTGTTAACGCTGTCAACAAGACGAATAAGAAGCCACACAGCAATAAATTAAGATAGAAAAAGTGCCAAAAGGACTTCAGAAATTTCTTATAAAACACTGGGTTATCCTAGGTAATTTACACACATGTTACTATGTATGTTAATTTGTGTACCTGTATCTAAATAAACTTACTATTGTACTAATACATTTATCTACATTATTTGTATAGCTCAAAGAAATAAACTATTATTATTATATAGAAGGGTATAGAAAACCAGAAATGGAGTACAAGCTCGGGGTGAGCATAGTACCGAGCATATCGCCTGAGGCACACATCAACTGAATAATCTTCACAGCAAATGCACCTCTGGGAATTCTAAGATCAGCCTTTTAGGAATTTAAACCAATCAATCGCATCTGCTAGAAAAATGACAGGATGGATAATGAGAACCTTCAAAACTAGGGAGGCCAAGCCCATGATGACACTCTTCAGGTCACTTGTTCTATCTAGGCTGGAATATTGCTGCACTCTAACAGCACCTTTCAAGGCAGGTGAAATTGCCGACCTAGAAAATGTACAGAGAACTTTCACGGCGCGCATAACGGAGATAAAACACCTCAATTACTGGGAGCGCTTGAGGTTTCTAAACCTGTATTCCCTGGAACGCAGGAGGGAGAGATACATGATTATATACACCTGGAAAATCCTAGAGGGACTAGTACCGAACTTGCACACGAAAATCACTCACTACGAAAGCAAAAGACTTGGCAGACGATGCACCATCCCCCCAATGAAAAGCAGGGGTGTCACTAGCACGTTAAGAGACCATACAATAAGTGTCAGGGGACCGAGACTGTTCAACTGCCTCCCAGCACACATAAGGGGGATTACCAACAGACCCCTGGCAGTCTTCAAGCTGGCACTGGACAAGCACCTAAAGGCAGTTCCTGATCAGCCGGGCTGTGGCTCGTACGTTGGTTTGCGTGCAGCCAGCAGCAACAGCCTGGTTGATCAGGCGCTGATCCACCAGGAGGCCTGGTCACAGACCGGGCCGCGGGGGCGTTGACCCCCGAAACTCTCTCCAGGTAAACTCCAGGTAAGTATCGTTCACAGCACTATACAACTTAGGCCAGGTCCATTGTGGAGTATGCAGCATAAGCATGGAACCAACACCTGATCAAGCATGCCAGAGACATTTGTAAAAGTGCAGAGGACCCCAATAGATATGTCACTTTTTTGGGGTTATCCTAGGTAATTTACACATGTTACTTGATATGATAATTGTATTTATGTATATCTGTACCTAAATAAACTTACTAGTCCTGGATGAGGGAAGAGGATTATGAACTATGAGGAGAAACTGCAAGAGCTACTCCTGATAATATTCGAGGACAGAGGGACCACAGGAGTCATAACAACGATATACAAAATACTCAGAGGAAGTGATAGAATAGAGGAACACGCCATTCAAGAGGTGAGAAATAGTTACAAGTCATAGGTGTCAGCAAATAGTTTTTCAGTAGCCAAGTTGTGAGGAATTGGAACAACTTGGACACAGATATGGTAAACATGAGGAAATTAAATCTTCATCAGAGTACAAAACAAATTCTGGCCACAAAATAGAGCGAAACACCAACGTCAAAGACCTGGGAGTGATTATGTCGGAGGATCTCACCTTCAAGGACCATAACATTGTATCAATCGCATCTGCTAGAAAAATGACAGGATGGATAATGAGAACCTTCAAAACTAGGGAGGCCAAGCCCATGATGACACTCTTCAGGTCACTTGTTCTATCTAGGCTGGAATATTGCAGCACACTAACAGCACCTTTCAAGGCAGGTGAAATTGCCGACCTAGAAAATGTACAGAGAACTTTCACGGCACGCATAACGGAGATAAAACACCTCAATTACTGGGAGCGCTTGAGGTTCCTAAACCTGTATTCCCTGGAACGCAGGAGGGAGAGATACATGATTATATACACCTGGAAAATCCTAGAGGGACTAGTACCGAACTTGCACACGAAAATCACTCACTACGAAAGCAAAAGACTTGGCAGACGATGCACCATCCCCCTATGAAAAGCAGGGGTGTCACTAGCACGTTAAGAGACCATACAATAAGTGTCAGGGGCCCGAGACTGTTCAACTGCCTCCCAGCACACATAAGGGGGATTACCAACAGACCCCTGGCAGTCTTCAAGCTGGCACTGGACAAGCACCTAAAGTCAGTTCCTGATCAGCCGGGCTGTGGCTCGTACGTTGGTTTGCGTGCAGCCAGCAGCAACAGCCTGGTTGATCAGGCTCTGATCCACCAGGAGGCCTGGTCACAGACCGGGCCGCGGGGGCGTTGACCCCCGGAACTCTCTCCAGGTAAACTGAAGTGGTAGAGGCAGAATTTATACACAGCCTTAAGAATAGGTATGATAGGGCTCACGAAGCGAAGCGAGAATGAACTCAGTAGCAGGCAGTGTAAGAGTGAGGCAGGTGGTGGTGGTGCTATATTCGTCAGGAAACAACAGTCTCCTGACACGGGTCTTAATGAGATGATGACCCCTTCAGTGGCTAAACATCCACTGGCCTACCCGAGCTTCGTTTCAACATCCCATCCAAACCAAAGGATCACTACATGATAGTGTATCCCAATATGCTGACATTATAAGAGGATACGCTATGATAACTTGTTTATTACGACTTAATCAGTGTCCATTATGGATAAAACGCGCGCGCACGCACGCATGATAACGACGTACAAAATACTGAGGAATTAACAAGGTGAACAGGGACGTAGTATTTCAGAAATGGGAAAAGAAACAAGAGGGTATAACTGGAAGTTGAAAAAATTATGAGTCATGGAGATGTCAGGAAGTATTTTTCAGCTTAAGAGCTATCAGGAAGTAGAACAGACTGGAGAGTGAAGTGGTAGAGGATTATTATTATTATTATAATCAAGGGGGAAGCGCTAAACCCGGAGGATTATACAGCGCCTGGGGGGGGATGTGGAAGGCATTCAGGCTTAATTCGGGGAACTGGAGCACAGATCCAATTCCCTAAATCAAGAGCCCATCACCAATATCAAGGAACCTTCCTTGAGGGGAAGTGGTAGAGGAGAGATCCATAAATAGCTTTGTGAAGAGGTACTTGGTGTTTACGTAGAGAGAGTTCCGGGGGTCAATGCCCCCGCGGCCCGGTCTGTGACCAGGTCTCCTGGTGGATCAGAGCCTGATCAACCAGGCTGTTACTGTTGGCTGCACGCAAACCAACGTACGAGCCACAGCCCGGCTGGTCAGGAACCGACTTAGGTGCTTGTCCAGTGCCAGCTTGAAGACTGCCAGGGGTCTTGAAGCCAGGAGAGAGTGCACCTAGTAGCGCCAACGAAGAGGCGGGGCCAGGAGCTGTGAATCAATCCCTGCAACCGCATATAGGTAAGCACATAAGTTGAGTACACACATATATGGGAGTATGCAGCTCCAGTTTGGAACCCTCACCTGGCTAAGCACACCAGGGAACTAGAGAAAGTACAAAGGTTTGCAGCGAGACTAGTCCCGGAGATAAGGGGCATGCCCTACGAGGAGAGGCTAAGAGGACAGGAGGAACAGGGAGGACGTGATAATGACATATAAAACACTGAGAGGAATCGACAAGGTGGACAGATATAGGATGTTCCAGAGATGGGACACAGCAACAAAAGATCACCTGGAGAGAGTTCCGGGGGTCAACGCCCCCGCGGCCCGGTCTGTGACCAGGCCTCCTGGTGGATCAGAGCCTGATCAACCAGGCTGTTACTGCTGGCTGCACGCAAACCAACGTACGAGCCACAGCCCGGCTGGTCAGGAACCGACTTTAGGTGCTTGTCCAGTGCCAGCTTGAAGACTGCCAGTAATAATAATAATAATAATAATAATTTTTATTTCAGCAAGATACCTGTTTGTATAAAGGTGTATAACAATTGGGTGTACATGCCAAAAGTCCCTTAATATGTAGAGGATTTCGGGCATTGGAAGTTGAAACACAAATAACCAGCACATAGAAGAGAGAAGCTTACGACGACGTTTCGGTCCGACTCGACCATTTGCAAAGTAAGCTCCTCTCTTCTATGTGCAGGTTATTTGTGTATCGTTCCAGTCACGGTATTGTGCCTTTTTTTTGTTATTTATTGGACGTTGAAGACTCAGATGAGACACAGGGATATTAGTATTTCTTCAGTCATAGAGTTATCAGGAAGTGGAACAGTCATCACTACTACTATTACCGCCATCATCACTGCTGCTACTACTCTCTCTCTTTATCTACCATTAACCACTACAACCATTACTAACAAAGCAGTACTTATAACACCAACAGCATCACCGTCACCATCACCAACGTCATTACCAGCACAGCACAAACATCACTAACTCCAGCACCACCACCAACACAATCACAGTCACCATAATCACCACCAATACCATCACCAGTAGCAACTGCACCAACACCACCACTAGCAATATCAACGAGAGAGAGAGAGAGAGAGAGAGAGAGAGAGAAAACGAGAACTAACACGTTTCACACACGATTCACGTAAGAATGAATCTCGTTCAGTGGTCATTGAAGCCTCCATCATTTCTGCACTGAATAAGTTTATTCAGGTATATTTATTATTATTATTATTATTATTATTATAAAAAAACGCTAAACTTACAAGGGTCATACAGCTATTCAGGTATAGGAACACATAAATCCAGTTTCATAAAATATACATAGCAGCACATGTGTAGATTATGTAGGATAACACAAAAAAAAGTCCAAGTCACTCCACCAATTTTCAAAAGTCTGAATCTGCTCACCATTAAGAACATCCATACTTATTCATGTGCCTACTACATACACAGAACAATACACGCAAATATAAACCCTCCACTCAAACTTCTCCTTACCAACTTAACAGGACACATGACCACAACACAAGACAGATCTCTTTTTGATATACCTCGTGTCCTTATCACACTGTAAAAACTCTATGCACATAAAGGACCCTAAAATATGGAATTCATTACCAGAAGATGTTAAAGTAACCCAGTCTGAAAATCAGTTTAAGACTCTCCTCAAAAGCCACTTAATCACCCTAGACTAAACGCTAAATACTCAATACACACATACTCACCTATGTACTCCCACATCATAACTTCAACAATCACTTTGAACCTTTTATCCTTTGTTGACAGGAATATAACTGAACCATTGTTTTCCACAAAAAGCATTTTAGACTATATGAATATATCCTTTGTCTTATACAAATTTAATTCAGTTATAATTAATAATCTACTGTTCAACTATGAAATAATTACTGTCCTACTGTACAACTATGATAAAATCCATAGTGTTAAGTAGTCTGTAAGCCAATAATGTTAAGTTGGCCCATAATGCCTAGGCATAATAGAGGTTCTCTTTGCATCGCAACCCACTATTGTAAATATAAAATCTCAGTGTACTGTTTGCAAAGACATAAAATACATAAAATAAATAAATAAAAGTGACATTTAAAATGGGGTCCTTGAGAACGACCCAACATGGGTTTAGCACTCCATGAAATGCAATCTCCCATTAATTCCAGATGTTTGTATTCAGGTGTACGACTTCAGCGAGGTGGGCGGTGGCGGGCGGTTCGTGTGGGCGTAGTTGTTCTCCTACTGTTGTGGGCGTGGGTGAGCTTCTCCCAGCACGCCTATAACTTACCCTCAACCACCCTCAGTAAGTATCATATTGTTGATAGTATACCACAAAGTTGATGATGAATAAACACACATGTCATGTCCACCACGTAATTATCTATAGCCAAAACGTTTCACCTGTAAAACAGGCTTCTTCAGTCAAATATATAGGCTAATGTAACACTCGAGACATTAAAAAGCGTAACACAGAGATGGCCAGTCCCTCAGCCTTAACAGGTGGTGGTCAGTCCCTCAGCCTTGACAGGTGGTGGTCAGTCCCTCAGCCTTAACAGGTGGTGGTCATTCCTGCCTTGATAGGTGGTCAGTCCCTCAGCCTTGATAGGTGGTGGTCAGTCCCTCAGCCTTGATAGGTGGTGGTCAGTCCCTCAGCCTTGATAGATGGTGGTCAGTCCCTCAGCCTAAAGCAGAACCATGCACCCAGACCTTATATACTGGAGCAGAAGTGAGGTGTAGCAGCTGGAGGTGATGTCACAGGTGAGAGTGGCCTACTAGTGCCAGCGGGTCAGTTGTTTAATCAAGGAGTTGCAAAAGATTTTCCATGTACCAAGATATCATAGTGTTGCTGTGTTAGACATGTATTATATTACTGAGTGATAGTATACAATACCGACAAGCTGATGACTAAGACTCCTGGTTATAGGTTGTCCTTTTTTAATATATATTTATTTTGGCAGGTGACAGGTTTAGTCGGTCACCGAATCTGCAGGTGGCAGCGCCTCCTGATGTTGCAATGGACGCTGAGGCTGGCCAGGATCACATCCAGCCACACCCCCTGCAGGAGACCTTACAGGAGCCCCTGCAGGTGAACATGTTTTTTTGTTTGCTTTGTGCCCTCAGAGTGGCTAGTTTACAGTGCACCCATAGCTCCAGCCTGTATTGTAGTACAGAAAGAAGCTTTGACATTACTCAACAATTAGACCAGGTCAGTGTTTTGACCTGATTGATTATTCAGTGCTCAAACTGGTAGATCACTCAGCATTCTCCCAAAGGCGTGTGGGAGTCACAGTGGGTCTTTATCAGGTTCTTAATTATTGCAGCCAATTTGAAAGATTGCATTCACTATAGTATGTGATTACAGTCAATTTTACACCTGCAGTAAAAGGGCTTTTGACCCAAGTAATGAGACTTTTCAGATCGAATTTAGTTACCCAACCCTCCCTGTTTTTTTCTTTATTTAGAGATTTTTTTTTTTGTCTTTGGGGGAATCCAACTTCTTGACAAAAGAAAAAAGAATCACTGTCAGTCTTCTTATAACTTTAGTAACGTCCATTGGTAGTACTGTGGTAGTTGCATTACTATATCCATTGGAAAATGTATCATCTTAGGGCATGTCATGTGACCTTCCAGTGAGACCTCTGGAGTTTACCTGGAGAGAGTTCCGGGGCTCAACGCCCCCGCGGCCCGGTCTGTGACCAGGCCGCCTGGTGGATCAGAGCCTGATCAACCAGGCTGTTGCTGCTGGCTGCACGCAAACCAACGTACGAGCCACAGC
Organism: Cherax quadricarinatus; assembly: GCF_038502225.1. NCBI lineage: Eukaryota > Metazoa > Arthropoda > Malacostraca > Decapoda > Parastacidae > Cherax > Cherax quadricarinatus. The sequence goes on along the minus strand of NC_091355.1, from coordinate 9,971,862 downwards.
CCGGCTGATCCGGAACTGACTTTAGCTGCTTGTCCAGTGCCAGCTTGAAGACTGCCAGGGGTCTGTTGGTAATCCCCCTTATGTGTGCTGGGAGGCAGTTGAACAGTCTCGGGCCCCTGACACTTATTGTATGGTCTCTTAACGTGCTAGTGACACCCCTGCTTTTCATTGGGGGGATGGTGCATCGTCTGCCAAGTCTTTTGCTTTCGTAGTGAGTGATTTTCGTGTGCAAGTTCAGTACTAGTCCCTCTAGGATTTTCCAGGTGTATATAATCATGTATCTCTCCCTCCTGCGTTCCAGGGAATACAGGTTTAGGAACCTCAAGCGCTCCCAATAATTGAGGTGTTTTATCTCCGTTATGCGCGCCGTGAAAGTTCTCTGTACATTTTCTAGGTCGGCAATTTCACCTGCCTTGAAAGGTGCTGTTAGTGTGCAGCAATATTCCAGCCTAGATAGAACAAGTGACCTGAAGAGTGTCATCATGGGCTTGGCCTCCCTAGTTTTGAAGGTTCTCATTATCCATCCTGTCATTTTTCTAGCAGATGCGATTGATACAATGTTATGGTCCTTGAAGGTGAGATCCTCCGACATGATCACTCCCAGGTCTTTGACGTTGGTGTTTCGCTCTATTTTGTGGCCAGAATTTGTTTTGTACTCTGATGAAGATTTAATTTCCTCATGTTTACCATATCTGAGTAATTGAAATTTCTCATCGTTGAACTTCATATTGTTTTCTGCAGCCCACTGAAAGATTTGGTTGATGTCCGCCTGGAGCTTTGCAGTGTCTGCAATGGAAGACACTGTCATGCAGATTCGGGTGTCATCTGCAAACGAAGACACGGTGCTGTGGCTGACATCCTTGTCTATGTCGGATATGAGGATGAGGAACAAGATGGGAGCGAGTACTGTGCCTTGTGGAACAGAGCTTTTCACCGTAGCTGCCTCGGACTTTAACTGATAGTTACTTGAACAGTTAGTGCCCTTGTCTAAATAGGCAGTTTTATCAAGCCTTACTCAGTCATTGCTGGAGGTGCTATCCTGGTATTGTACACCATGTATGATAAGAGATGGTTCTTGGTGAACAACTGCACTACTGTCATGTCATAGAGGTGAGCAGGTGGATATGTAGTTTCATTCTGGAAATATAAACACATGCAGTATAATGTGATCCTTTATTGACTACGTTTCACCCACACAGTGGGCTTTTTGAAGTCACAAACAGATCTACCTGGGGTGGAAGGGATGCGAGTATTTATAGTCAGGTTCAGAATGCTGAGGTCAGGTGGAGAATGCTGCATCTAATGATGCATCTGATGATGCAGCATTCTCCACCTGACCTCAGCATTCTGAACCTGACTATAAATACTCGCATCCCTTCCACCTCAGGTAGATCTGTTTGTGACTTGAAAAAGCCCACTGTGTGGGCGAAACGTAGTCAATAAAGGATCACATTATACTGCATATGTGTTTATATTTCCATTGTGTCGGTATTTTATACCATTTATTTCCACAGTTTCATTCTATTTATTCATGGAGCTGCCTCCTATTATTTACTTATTATGAGCAATGCATTACCTTATTCTCCTGGATCCTTATTGATTGTGACTCCCTTCATGGCACACATAACTGCTGTGGAAAATACTGTATATATTTTCCAGAAATACAGTAGTTATATGTAAATAGATGGCCATACTGTATTTAATAATATTTGTCATAGAAAACGGGAAGCTGCGCCTGCGCAGAAGGACAGTCGCCATTATTGTTTGAATTGAACAGACATTGTGAATAATGGGAAGAATTTTTCGTGCTCTAGAGGTTAAAATTGGGCTGACACCTCTCAAATAGGAGGCGAAATTGTTGGATGTGCATTCCTGCATAATTTGAGTATCAGGCGACAGGACAGGACAACTCCAGGAACTTCAGATAAGCTGTCTAATTTATGTTTAAATTCTGGCCAGTAATTTTTTTTTTATAAATGTAGGCAAAAGGGGGGGTCCTGTACATGACACATTAATCTCCAGTCAAATTAGTAAGTGTTATGATTAAGATATATTCTCCTTCTGTTATTTAAATGTGTGTATATATAATCTCTTTTTAATTTTAATATACAGTCCACAAATTTATATATTTACCAGCATTCCTGGTGATGTATCCTTCATTTATAATTAATAGGTCCAGAGCAACTTGTGGATATGACAGTTGTAGGTATCGAAGGGGGACATTTTTTGCGACCTAGGTGTCCCAAATTCCTACTTGTCTAACTGATAAATAATCATTATCTTTGTTCATTTACTGTTATGTACATAATGATACATTCAGATAAATGCAATTTTCCACATCTGACATAAAATGCCTTAATTATTGGAAACACTTGAAGTTCCTAAACCTGTACTCCCTAGAATGCAGGCAGGAGAGATACATGATTATATACACTTGGAAAATCCTAGAGGATTAGTACCAAACTTACACACGAAAATCACTCCCTATGAAAGCAAAAGACTCAGCAGACGATGCAACATCCCCCCAGTGAAAAGCAGGGATGCCACTAACACGATAAGAGACAACACAATAAGTGTCAGGGGCC
>NC_091355.1:9931777-9966777 GCF_038502225.1 Cherax quadricarinatus | reverse complement strand
ACCTCATCCTTCATAAATCTATCCGCCGACACGTCAACTCCCAAGTATCTGAAAACATTCACTTCTTCCATACTCCTCCTCCCCAATTTGATATCCAATTTTTCTTTATCTAAATCATTTGATACCCTCATCACCTTACTCTTTTCTATCTTCACTTTCAACTTTCTACCCTTACACACATTCCCAAACTCATCCACTAACCTTTGCAATTTTTCTTTAGAATCTCCCATAAGCACAGTATCATCAGCAAAAAGTAACTGTGTCAATTCCCATTTTGAATTTGATTCACCAAAATTTAATTCCACCCCTCTCCCGAACACCCTAGCATTTACTTCCTTTACAACCCCATCTATAAATATATTAAACAACCATGGTGACATTACACATCCCTGTCTAAGACCTACTTTTACCGGGAAGTAGTCTCCCTCTCTTCTACACACCCTAACCTGAGCCTCACTATCCTCATAAAAACTCTTTACAGCATTTAATAACTTACCACCTATTCTATATACTTGCAACATCTGCCACATTGCTCCTCTATCCACTCTATCATATGCCTTTTCTAAATCCATAAATGCAATAAAAACTTCCCTACCTTTATCTAAATACTGTTCACATATATGCTTCAATGTAAACACTTGATCTGCACATCCCCTACCCACTCTGAAACCTCCTTGCTCATCCGCAATCCTACATTCTGTCTTACCTCTAATTCTTTCAGTTATAACCCTACCGTACACTTTTCCTGGTATACTCAGTAAACTTATTCCTCTATAATTTTTACAGTTTCTTTTGTCCCCTTTCCCTTTATATAAAGGGACTATACATGCTCTCCGCCAATCCCTAGGAACCTTCCCCTCTTTCATACATTTATTAAACAAAAGTACCAACCACTCCAACACTATATCCCCCCCTGCTTTTAACATTTCTGTAATGATCCCATCAGTTCCAGCTGCTTTACCCCCTTTCATTCTATGTAATGCCTCACGTACCTCCCCCACACTTACATTCTGCTCTTCTTCACTCCTAAAAGATGTTATTCCTCCCTGACCAGTGCATGAAATTACTGCCTCTCTTTCTTCCTTAACATTTAAAAGTTCCTCAAAATATTCTTGCCATCTACCTAATACCTCCATCTCCCCATCTACTAACTCCCCTACTCTGTTTTTAACTGACAAATCCATACTTTCCCTAGGCTTTCTTAACTTGTTTAACTCACTCCAAAATTTTTTCTTATTTTCATTAAAATTTCTTGACAGTGCCTCTCCCACTCTATCATCTGCTCTCCTTTTGCACTCTCTCAACACTCTCTTTACCTTTTTTTTACTCTCCATATACTCTGCTCTTCTTATAACACTTCTGCTTTGTAAAAACCTCTCATAAGCTACCTTTTTCTCTTTTATCACACCCTTTACTTCACCATTCCACCAGTCACTCCTCTTTCTTCCTGCCCCCACCCTCCTATAACCACAAACTTCTGCCCCACATTCTAATACTGCATTTTTAAAACCATTCCAACCCTCTTCAACCCCCCCACTACTCATCTTTGCACTAGCCCACCTTTCTGCCAATAGTCGCTTATATCTCACCCGAACTTCCTCCTCCCTTAGTTTATACACTTTCACCTCCCTCTTACTTGTTGTTGCCACCTTCCTCTTTTCCCATCTGCCTCTTACTCTAACTGTAGCGACAACTAAATAATGATCCAATATATCAGTTGCCCCTCTATAAACATGTACATCCTGGAGCCTACCCATCATCCTTTTATCCACCAATACATAATCTAATAAACTACTTTCATAACGTGCTACATCATACCTTGTATATTTATTTATCCTCTTTTTCATAAAATATGTATTACTTATTACCAAATCTCTTTCTACACATAGCTCAATTAAAGGCTCCCCATTTACATTTACCCCTGGCACCCCAAATTTACCTACTACTCCCTCCATAACATTTTTACCCACTTTAGCATTGAAATCCCCAACCACCATTACTCTCACACTTGATTCAAAACTCCCCACGCATTCACTCAACATCTCCCAAAATATCTCTCTTTCCTCTACACCTCTCTTCTCCAGGTGCATACACGCTTACTATAACCCACTTTTCACATCCAATCTTTATTTTACTCCACATAATCCTTGAATTAATACATTTATAGTCCCTCTTTTCCTGCCATAGCTTATCCTTCAACATTATTGCTACTCGGCAATATAAACACAAATGCAGTATAATGTGATCCTTTATTGACTACGTTTCGCCCACACAGTGGGCTTTTTCAAGTCACAAACAGAACTACCTGTGGTGGAAGGAACGCGAGTATTTATAGTCCGGCTGAGGTCAGGTGAAGAATGCTGCATCTGATGATGTACCGAGTTGGGTTGTAGAGTCTAAAAACTTGGGTAGCTTGGAAAGGAGACTGGACAAGTTGGTGAGCAGACCTTCTACAGTGTTCTTATGTGGGATAGCGATGAAGAAGTTTCTTGGCAAGTGGTTCAGCTATGTTATAGAAGCCACTATTCTGGTTGAAGTTGTCGGATATAGAAATAAGTGATGATTCCAGGATTCTTCGGTATTGAGTGTTGTCTTCTGTGGCGATAAGTCTTGAGTTTCTGTAGTTTATCAAGTGGTTGTGTGAATTACGGTGTTGTACGCAGGCATTCCTTGTGTCGTCAGACCTGCTTGCGTATTGGTGTTCTGAAATACGTGTTTGGAGGTCCCTTGATGTTTCGCCCACGTATAACTTGTTGCAGTCATTACAAGGGATTATGTATACCCCTGCAGAGGATGGAGGCTTGTCCTGCCTACTACTGGTGATGTCCTTGATGGTCGTGGTTGTGGAGGTAGATACTTGGAATGATGTTTTGGCAAAGATGTTGGAAACATGTTTGGCAATGGAGTTGGTGGGAAGGACTATGTATCTCTTCTCGGCAGTGTCTTCTCTGGGTGTGTTGAAGATGTTTAGTGCTCGCCGTCTGCAGTCTCTGATGAAGTGACGAGGATAGTGGAGTTTGGAAAATACCTGTTCAATTATAGTGCATTCTTCCTCAAGGAACTCGTTGCTGCAGATTCTGAGTGCACGCAGGAAGAAGCCTATAATTACACCACGTTTGGTTTTGGTGTCGTGGTGAGAGTAGAAGTGGAGAAGATCGTTTTGGTTGGTGGGTTTTCGATAGACTTTAAAACGAAGTTCGTGGTCAGCTTTGCAGAGTAGAACATCAAGGAAAGGAAGAGTGTTGTCGACCTCTTCTTCAAGTGTGAACTGGATTGAAGGCTCGACCTGGTTGAGCTTGTCTTGGAGAGCTTGAACGTTGAAGCGTTTAGGAGTTATGAGGAGAATGTCGTCAACATAACGGAGCCAGGTGACAGACGAAGGAATAATGGTGGAGAAACGTTCGGCTTCTAGATGTTCCATGTATAGGTTCGCTAGGACTGCACTGAGTGGCGAACCCATGGGTAGTCCAAAAGTCTGCTGAAAGAGGTGATTTTCAAAAGAGAAACACGTAAAGCCAACACATAGTTCAACCAGGTCGATGAAGTCGCTGGCTGGAATGGGAAGATCAAGTGAATCGTCAATTTTCTTGCGCAAGAGATCGATGGCTTGTTTAGTAGGTACTTTAGTGAATAGGGAAGTCACGTCAAGGCTGGAAAGTTTCTTGTTCCTGATGTTGATGTTGCGAATGCGATTGAGAAGATCACCTGAGTGTTTGAGATGTGCTGGACTGATAGTGCCCAAGAGTTTCGAGAGGTGTTTGGCGAGAATTCCTGAGAGCTTGTGGGGAGCACTGCCTATTCCCGAGGATATGGGCCTCAGTGGGATACCAGGCTTGTGAGTCTTTGGCAGGCCGTACATTCTGGCAGGTCTGGGGTTGCTGGGTGATCTTCTCAATCGCATTCGCAACATCAACATCAGGAACAAGAAACTTTCCAGCCTTGACGTGACTTCCCTATTCACTAAAGTACCTACTAAACAAGCCATCGATCTCTTGCGCAAGAAAATTGACGATCCACTTGATCTTCCCATTCCAGCCAGCGACTTCATCGACCTGGTTGAACTATGTGTTGGCTTTACGTGTTTCTCTTTTGAAAATCACCTCTTTCAGCAGACTTTTGGACTACCCATGGGTTCGCCACTCAGTGCAGTCCTAGCGAACCTATACATGGAACATCTAGAAGCCGAACGTTTCTCCACCATTATTCCTTCGTCTGTCACCTGGCTCCGTTATGTTGACGACATTCTCCTCATAACTCCTAAACGCTTCAACGTTCAAGCTCTCCAAGACAAGCTCAACCAGGTCGAGCCTTCAATCCAGTTCACACTTGAAGAAGAGGTCGACAACACTCTTCCTTTCCTTGATGTTCTACTCTGCAAAGCTGACCACGAACTTCGTTTTAAAGTCTATCGAAAACCCACCAACCAAAACGATCTTCTCCACTTCTACTCTCACCACGACACCAAAACCAAACGTGGTGTAATTATAGGCTTCTTCCTGCGTGCACTCAGAATCTGCAGCAACGAGTTCCTTGAGGAAGAATGCACTATAATTGAACAGGTATTTTCCAAACTCCACTATCCTCGTCACTTCATCAGAGACTGCAGACGGAGAGCACTAAACATCTTCAACACACCCAGAGAAGACACTGCCGAGAAGAGATACATAGTCCTTCCCACCAACTCCATTGCCAAACATGTTTCCAACATCTTTGCCAAAACATCATTCCAAGTATCTACCTCCACAACCACGACCATCAAGGACATCACCAGTAGTAGGCAGGACAAGCCTCCATCCTCTGCAGGGGTATACATAATCCCTTGTAATGACTGCAACAAGTTATACGTGGGCGAAACATCAAGGGACCTCCAAACACGTATTTCAGAACACCAATACGCAAGCAGGTCTGACGACACAAGGAATGCCTGCGTACAACACCGTAATTCACACAACCACTTGATAAACTACAGAAACTCAAGACTTATCGCCACAGAAGACAACACTCAATACCGAAGAATCCTGGAATCATCACTTATTTCTATATCCGACAACTTCAACCAGAATAGTGGCTTCTATAACATAGCTGAACCACTTGCCAAGAAACTTCTTCATCGCTATCCCACATAAGAACACTGTAGAAGGTCTGCTCACCAACTTGTCCAGTCTCCTTTCCAAGCTACCCAAGTTTTTAGACTCTACAACCCAACTCGGTACATCATCAGATGCAGCATTCTTCACCTGACCTCAGCCGGACTATAAATACTCGCGTTCCTTCCACCCCAGGTAGTTCTGTTTGTGACTTGAAAAAGCCCACTGTGTGGGCGAAACGTAGTCAATAAAGGATCACATTATACTGCATTTGTGTTTATATTGCCATTGTGTCGGTATTTTATACCATTTATTTCCATTATTGCTACTCCTTCTTTAGCTCTAACTCTATTTGAAACCCCTGACCTAATCCCATTTATTCCTCTCCATTGAAACTCTCCCACCCCCTTCAGCTTTGTTTCACTTAAAGCCAGGACATCCAGCTTCTTCTCATTCATAACATCCACAATCATCTCTTTCTTATCATTTGCACAACATCCACACACATTCAGACTTCCCACTTTGACAATTTTCTTCTTCTTATTCTTTTTTTGTAATCTCTACAGGAAAAAGGGTTACTAGCCCATTGTTCCCGGCATTTTAGTTGGCTTTTACAATACGCATGGCTTACGGAGGAAAGATTCTTATTCCACTTCCCCATGGATATAAAAGGAAAAGTAATAAGACCAAGAACTATTAAGATAAAATCAAAGAAAACTCAGATGAGTGTGTATAAATAAATGTGTACATGTATGTGTAGTGTGACCTAACTGTAAGTAGAAGTAGCAAGACATACCTGTAATCTTGCATATTTATGAGAGAGACAAAAGACATCAGCAATCCTACCATCATGTAAAACAATTACAGGCTTTCGTTTTATGCTCACTTGGCAGGACAGTAGTACCTCCCTGGGTGGTTGCTGTCTAACAACCTACTACTAGTATGGATTTGCCAGTTAAAAACAGAGTAGGGGAGTAAGTAGATGGGGAGATGGAGGTATTAGGTAGATGGCGAGAATATTTTGAGGAACTTTTAAATGTTAAGGAAGAAAGAGAGGCAGTAATTTCATGCACTGGTCAGGGAGGTATACCATCTTTTAGGAGTGAAGAAGAGCAGAATGTAAGTGTGGGGGGAGGTACGTGAGGCATTACGTAGAATGAAAGGGGGTAAAGCAGCTGGAACTGATGGGATCATGACAGAAATGTTAAAAGCAGGGGGGGATATAGTGTTGGAGTGGTTGGTACTTTTGTTTAATAAATGTATGAAAGAGGGGAAGGTTCCTAGGGATTGGCAGAGAGCATGTCTAGTCCCTTTATATAAAGGGAAAGGGGACAAAAGAGACTGTAAAAATTATAGAGGAATAAGTTTACCGAGTATACCAGGAAAAGTGTACGGTAGGGTTATAATTGAAAGAATTAGAGGTAAGACAGAATGTAGGATTGCGGATGAGCAAGGAGGTTTCAGAGTGGGTAGGGGATGTGTAGATCAAGTGTTTACATTGAACTATATATGTGAACAGTATTTAGATAAAGGTAGGGAAGTTTTTATTGCATTTATGGATTTAGAAAAGGCATATGATAGAGTGGATAGAGGAGCAATGTGGCAGATGTTGCAAGTATATGGAATAGGTGGTAAGTTATTAAATGCTGTAAAGAGTTTTTATGAGGATAGTGAGGCTCAGGTTAGGGTGTGTAGAAGAGAGGGAGACTACTTCCCGGTAAAAGTAGGTCTTAGACAGGGATGTGTAATGTCACCATGGTTGTTTAATATATTTATAGATGGGGTTGTAAAAGAAGTAAATGCTAGGGTGTTCGGGAGAGGGGTGGGATTAAATTATGGGGAATCAAATTCAAAATGGGAATTGACACAGTTACTTTTTGCTGATGATACTGTGCTTATGGGAGATTCTAAAGAAAAATTGCAAAGGTTAGTGGATGAGTTTGGGAATGTGTGTAAAGGTAGAAAGTTGAAAGTGAAGATAGAAAAGAGTAAGGTGATGAGGGTATCATATGATTTAGATAAAGAAAAATTGGATATCAAATTGGGGAGGAGGAGTATGGAAGAAGTGAATGTTTTCAGATACTTGGGAGTTGACGTATCGGCGGATGGATTTATGAAGGATGAGGTTAATCATAGAATTGATGAGGGAAAAAAGGTGAGTGGTGCATTGAGGTATATGTGGAGTCAAAACACGTTATCTATGGAGGCAAAGAAAGGAATGTATGAAAGTATAGTAGTACCAACACTCTTACATGGGTGTGAAGCTTGGGTGGTAAATGCAGCAGCGAGGAGACAGTTGGAGGCAGTGGAGATGTCCTGTTTAAGGGCAATGTGTGGTGTAAATATTATGCAGAAAATTCGAGTGTGGAAATTAGGAAAAGGTGTGGAGTTAATAAAAGTATTAGTCAGAGGGCAGAAGAGGGGTTGTTGAGGTGGTTTGGTCATTTAGAGAGAATGGATCAAAGTAGAATGACATGGAAAGCATATAAATCTACAGGGGAAGGAAGGCGGGGTAGGGGTCGTCCTCGAAAGGGTTGGAGAGAGGGGGTAAAGGAGGTTTTGTGGGCAAGGGGCTTGGACTTCCAGCAAGCGTGCGTGAGCGTGTTAGATAGGAGTGAATGGAGACGAATGGTACTTGGGACCTGATGATCTGTTGGAGTGTGAGCAGGGTAATATTTAGTGAAGGGACTCAGGGAAACCGGTTATTTTCATATACGTACATAGTCGGACTTGAGTCCTGGAAATGGGAAGTACAATGCCTGCACTTTAAAGGAGGGGTTTGGGATATTGGCAGTTTGGAGGGATATGTTGTGTATCTTCATATGTGTATGCTTCTAAACTGTTGTATTCTGAGCACCTCTGCAAAAACAGTGATAATGTGCGAGTGTGGTGAAAGTGTTGAATGATGAAGAAAGTATTTTCTTTTTGGGGATTTTCTTTCTTTTTTGGGTCACCCTGCCTCGGTGGGAGACGGCCGACTTGTTGAAAAAAAAAAAAAACAAAAAAAAAAAAAAAAATATATATATATATATATATATATATATATATATATATATATATATATATATATATATATATATATATATATATATATATATATATATATATATATATACACACACACACACACACACACACACACACACACACACACACACACACACACACACACACACACACACACACACACACACCTACCTATAACGAGCTGATTTGGTAGACTGGTCGCGGGGTGTGACTGATAAACATCTTCGGAGGCTTCTTAGTTTATTGAAAACTGGTGGTGGGTTACACAGGCTTGTGTGTTTGTGCCCATGGCCCGGGCAGGGCCATGCCCACGAGAGAGAGCTGGGAGTACTTGTGTCTTGATGCCAGGCCGCTGTGTGAGTGAGAGCGAGGCAAGTCTGGGCATACTGAAGTGGCAAGGCCTAGGTGGCAGCACCAGCATAGCGCGAAATATGAACTAAGCTGGCAGACAGCATGCGCTGTCTGTGCAGACAGTACAGGCTGTCTACATACGCTCGGCCACCTACCGCGCGTCGTCCCGACGCGACAATACTGGTAGTAAAAGAAACTCGGTCTCTCTCTCGTAGGAACAGGGCACAGAACACAAAATAAAAACATATATATACATATGGACATGGAAAAAAAAACTTCCTACAGGGAGGGAAGAAAAAACATGTGGGGTGTGCTAAACATCGTGGTCATAGGCAGTGAGCATCGAAGTGCATCACTGCACGCCTTCCTGCGTCTGGACAGATACTGCAACACGGGAGACATCGCTGCGGCTGAGCTGTGACGTAACAGGGTACGGTCTCCTCTGGAACGGTGAAGCAGACATCGTAGGAGTCGCTGCAGGTTTTCACTCAACCTGGGGCACGACATGCTGGTGCCCTCGAGTGAGGCGTCGACAAAACTCGGCAACTGGGCAGGACTTCTGGCAAGCGACTCAGGAGGACACTTCTCGGCTGGTACTGTCGCTGGGCTGTCACTGCCGGCGAGCGTGGAGCGAGTCGTGGCAGAGACGACTGGGCGAAACATCTGGGATTCGTAACATCATACACCAGACTGCAGTGAAAGAGCTAGCAGTCAAAGTGACATCTTTGTGCAGGCTGCTCACTGAAGCTTGTGACACGAGGCTGACACAGCGCCTGCCGACAGGCCTGGCTGCGGCTTGACGAGTATCATCTCTCGACAGTTGGAGTTATAGCAGAGGTTAGTCTAAGCGTCCCCAGACTTGTTTCTCTACATATAACTGCACTCGGAAGGTCTGGAGGTGAAGTGAAACAAATCTCGATGGGAATCGTAGCAGGTACGATTCTACAGAACATCACGAGCGACGAGCATAAAAGCTTTCTGTACAAGAGGGCTCGGTCACTCGGGGCTGAGTAATCAGCTGTCAAACACTGGTCACGCGGGTGACAGCACAGTGGTGCAACTCAAGGGTCTGACCACAGACCTCACTGGACACACGGAAAACTTACAAACACACCGCTGTACATACGGTACAACATGGCTTAACTAGCAAATGATGCTTTTCTGCGCATAAAACTGACTAAGACATACTAAAATGTGAGAACACTGACTGAGAGGAATTAATTAACACACGACATATATCTTCTCTCAATGTTCTCGACAATCCTGAAATAATTACTAGAACACTCGATGTGACATCATGTGATGTCAGGCGTGATGTCGCAAGGTGATGTCAGCAGCAGTGACGTCAACAGACATCTCGAGGTGACGTCAGGCAGACATCGTGAGGTGACGTCAGCAGACATCGTGACGTCATGAAGTCGGGCAGCATCGTGGGTGACGTCAGCAGACATCTCGAGGTGACGTCAGGCAGACATTGTGAGGTGACGTCAACAGACATCGTGACGTCATGAAGTCGGGCAGCATCGTGGGTGGCGTCGATGTGATGCGGGCAGCAGACCACAGCATGAGGCCTGGGACATCTGGTAACTCACGTGGCTTTGTAGGTCTACGTGACATCGCCCACACCCACGTGACGTCGTAATCCACGTAGCTTCGAGTGGCCTCGGGCACTCGGATACACAGCACTGGCAATGAATTCATACGAAAAACAGCAGAAAATACAGCAGAGGGAGTGGGCAGTGGTGAGTGTATGGTAGTGTGGTGGCAAGGAGTGTGCGTGAGTGTATGGCAGGGCGGGCATCTGGCCATTCCTCCTCCTCCTCCACCCACAAACACGTGGAGAAGCTCACACTGGATGCAGAAATCACCACAAAACTCACCTCTGGCTTGCTGAAACAGCTGTGCTGAGCTGAACAACAACAGCAACATACAAGTGACGCTGAACACGTGACTTGAGAAACAGGGGGGGAAACTGTAGCGTGGAGTCACTGGGATGCCACGTACAATTCTCGAAGAAATTCGGCAAATTTCGGCTGGATCCTGCTAGTACCTGTGTCTGGATGCTCAAAAGTGCAGACACAACATCAGGATAACTCGTTGAGAGACGGATGCTTCTTGTGTAGGGTGATGAAGTGAAGATGACTTCATACCTCTTCCTCCTTCTCTCCAGGCAAACACAACTGCTGTGGAGCACCGCTGTCACCATTTATAATGGGCTTGTTTGGGTGTCTGGTAGCGGGTTGTGAATGATAAACTTCTTCGGAGGCTTCTTAGTTTATTGAAAACTGGTGGTGGGTTACACAGGCTTGTGTGTTTGTGCCCATGGCCTGGGCAGGGCCATGCCCACGAGAGAGAGCTGGGAGTACTTGTGTCTTGATGCCAGGCCGCTGTGTGAGTGAGAGCGAGGCAAGTCTGGGCATACTGAAGTGGAAAGGCCTAGGTGGCAGCACCAGCATAGCGCGAAATATGAACTAAGCTGGCAGACAGCATGGGCTGTCTGTGCAGACAGTACAGGCTGTCTACATACCATCCAACTTACGACCTGCTCAAAATACGAACACTCAACTTACAACCGTTTTTTTTATGCCAAATTTCTGTGAAATAAACAACTGTTTGTGTTGTACACAGTATCCTAAACCTTACACCCAACATCTTGCTCCTGGGGGATTTCAACTTAAGGCACCTAAAATGGAGGAATATAGCAAATAATATTGTTGCAGAAATAACACCAGGAGGCAGCTCTGATGAAAACTCACACTCACACGAGCTTTTAAATCTCTGCACAAAATTCAATTTAAACCAGCAAATAATAGAGCCTACTAGACTGGAGAATACACTAGACCTCATCTTCACTAACAATGATGATCTGATAAGAAATGTCACCATATCAAAAACAATATACAGTGGACCCCCGCATAGCGAACTTAATCCGTGCAAGAGGGCTGGTCGTTATGCGAAATGTTCGCTATGTGAATGAATTTTCCCCATAAGAAATAATGGAAATAAAATTAATCCGTGCAAGACACCCAAAAGTATGAAAAAAATTTTTTTTTACCACAAAAAAATGTTAATTTTAGTACACACAAACTGAAAAAGGCATGCACAATTACATGACACTTACTTTTATTGAAGATCTGGTGATGATTGATGGGATGGGAGGAGGGGAGAGAGTGTGTTAGTGTTTAGAAGGGGAATCCCCTTCCATTAAGACTTGAGGAGGCAAGTCCTTTTCTGGGGTTACTTCCCTTCTTCTTTTAATGCCACTAGGACCAGCTTCAGAGTCACTGGACTTCTTTCGCACAACATATCTGTCCATAGTGGCCTGTACCTCTCGTTCCTTTATGATTTGTCTAAAGTGGTTCACAACACTGTCATTGTAACAGTCACCAGCACGGCTTGCAATAGCTGTGTGAGGGTGATTTTCATCAAAAAAGGTTTGCACTTCAAGCCATTTTGCACACATTTCCTTAATCTTTGAAGTAGGCAATTCCTTCAATTTCTCTCTCCCCTCCTTTGAACCAGTTTCCCCAGGTCTGGCCTCTTGCTCTTGAAGTTGATCTATCAGCTCATCAGTGGTTAGTTCTTCATTGTCCTCCTCCACCAACTCTTCCACATCCTCCCCACTAACCTCCAACCCCAAGGACTTCCCCAATGCCACAATTGATTCCTCAACTGGTATACTCCTCTCAGGGTTAGCCTCAAACCCTTCAAAATCCCTTTTGTCTACACATTCTGGCCACAGTTTCTTCCAAGCAGAGTTCAAGGTTCTCTTAGTCACTCCCTCCCAAGCCTTACCTATAAGGTTTACACAATTGAGGATATTAAAGTGATCCTTCCAAAACTCTTTTAGAGTCAATCGAGTGTCTGTGGTCACTTCAAAGCACTTTTGAAACAGAGCTTTTGTGTACAGTTTCTTGAAGTTGGAAATGACCTGCTGGTCCATGGGCTGCAGGAGAGGAGTGGTATTAGGAGGCAAAAACTTCACCTTAATGAAGCTCATGTCCCCATAAAGTCGCTCTGCCACGTCTGTAGGATGACCAGGGGCATTGTCTAACACCAGGAGGCACTTAAGGTCTAATTTCTTTTCAGTTAGGTAATCTTTCACATTGGGGGCAAATGCATGGTGTAACCAGTTATAGAAAAATTCCCTAGTGACCCATGCCTTACTGTTTGCCCTCCACAGCACACACAAATTATCCTTGAGGACATTCTTTTGCCTGAACGCTCTGGGAGTTTCAGAGTGATACACTAATAAAGGCTTAACTTTGCAATCACCACTAGCATTGGCACACATCAACAAAGTAAGCCTGTCTTTCATAGGCTTATGTCCTGGGAGTGCCTTTTCCTCCTGAGTAATGTAGGTCCTGCTTGGCATTTTCTTCCAGAACAGGCCTGTTTCATCACAATTAAACACTTGTTCAGGTTTCAGTCCTTCAGTTTCTATGTACTCCTTGAATTCATGCACATATTTTTCAGCCGCTTTGTGGTCCGAACTGGCAGCCTCACCATGCCATATCACACTATGTATGCCACTACGCTTCTTAAATCTCTCAAACCAACCTTTGCTGGCCTTAAATTCACTCACATCATCACTAGTTGCAGGCCTTTTTTTAATTAAATCCTCATGCAACTTCCTAGCCTTTTCACATATGATCGCTTGAGAGACGCTATCTCCTGCTAGCTGTTTTTCATTTATCCACACCAATAAGAGTCTCTCAACATCTTCCATCACTTGCGATCTTTGTTTCGAAAACACAGTTAAACCTTTGGCAAGAACAGCTTCCTTGATTGCCGTTTTCTTGCCCACAATAGAAGAGATGGTTGATTTGGGTTTCTTGTACAACCTGACCAGGTCGGTGATACACACTCCACTTTCATACTTATCAATGATCTCTTTCTTCATTTCAATAGGAATCCTAACCCTTATTGCTGTAGGGTTGGAACTAGAAGCTTTCTTGGGGCCCATGGTCACTTATTTTCCAGAAACAGCACCGAAAACACTGTAATAATACGAAATATTCCGAGTGTATGCTTGGATGTTACCGCGGAGGCTGGCTGGTAAACAATGGCACAGGCGGCACATGTGAGGCTGGCTGAGGGCGCACATTGGACGCGTCTCGGACGAAGGCCACTGAGCGGGTTTTTGTCCACTATGCGGGGCAAAATTTTAGCGATCAAAGCGTCCGCTATGCGGATTGTCCGCTATGCAAGGCGTCCGTTATGCGGGGGTCCACTGTACTCAGATCACAACATAATTGAGGTTCAGACATGTATGCGCGGAGCCCCAGACCGACATAATGAAATTAGTCACGAGGGAGCATTCACCAAATTCAACTTCAATAACAAAAACATAAAGTGGGACCAAGTAAACCAAGTCCTAACCGATATAAGCTGGGAAGATATACTAACCCTTTGAGGGTCGACAGGCCCTCTCCGAAACTCGTTCTCAGGGTCGGCCAAATTTAAAAAAAAAAAAAAATTATTTTCTCTTATGAAAAGATAGAGAATCTTTTCCCGATCATAAAGACACCAAAAGTTTGAAATTTGATAGAAAACTTACGGAATTATGCTCTCGCAAAGTTAGCGGTCTCGGTGATGTTTACGCATCGGCGATTTTGCCCACTTTGAGCCCCATTTTCGGCCAATTTCACTGTACTAGTCGACAAAAAACATGAATATTTCGCTAGAACTCCATTTTTTCTATCGAATGGGTGCAAGAAACCACTCATTTATGAAATTCAACTATCCAGTACAGTGGTCAGAATTTAGCAATTTTGCCAATTTCACACAAATTTCAAAAGATGCCAATTTCCGAATAGGGTCCAGAATAAACAAGAAAGACATTCCTGGCACTAAAATGACATTTCCTCTAGTCATTAGTCATGTCTCAAGGCCCCTCTTATATTCTTTTGCTTTCCACTTTGAATTTTTATTTTCACAAAAAATATAAGATTTACTGTTATGCAGACTACTGCATTAGTGTAAAAAATGGTATAAATATTATTGGTGCACTTGTGAAAGAATATTAGACTCACCAGTTGACGTGTATTGCACGCTTGGCACGATTTGTTTACTTTTGAAGTTTGGTAAAAATCGAACATTTCTGCTACTTTGAGCTCAATTTCAAGGCACCTTTCTTTGTAAAACCAGTCAAAATTATCTCAATTTCTGTAATATGTCTTCCATTCTATAAAATGAGACCAAGAAAACTAGAATACAACAATAAATACCATACGAAAATACACTGCAAAGTCGCTGATTTATTAAAAAAAAAATGGTCAAAGTTTTTTTTTCTCATTATGCACTGTGTGCTGCAGGATTTTTTTTAGACTGTGCACACTGACCACATAGACCCATTCTTTCATATGAAGGCCTACCAGCTTTCTCCCACTAGATTTGAGGCCGCTAGAATTTATGAGTACTAGTACGTCAAAAACCCCTACTCGTAAGACGTACTAGTACGACGAAAACCCTCAAAGGGCTAAGCAACACAGACCCCAACTTATGCCTAGAACAGATTAACTTGGTGGCACTCGATGTATGCACAAGGCTTATTCCACTAAGAAAAAGGAGGAGTAGATGTAAAATAGAAAGAGACAGGCGCTCCCTTTACAGGGGACGGAAAAGAATAACAGAGCGGCTAAAAGAGGTCAATATATCTGAAATGCGTAGGGAGACACTGGTCAGAGAAATAGCAAACATCAAACTTAAGCTAAAGGAATCTTATAGGAGTCAGGAATCGCGGGAAGAACTAAAAGCCATAAATGAAATCGAAAGAAACCCAAAGTATTTCTTCTCCTATGCCAAATCAAAGTCGAGAACAACATCCAGTATTGGGCCCTTACTTAAACAAGATGGGTCCTACACAGATGACAGCAAGGAAATGAGTGAGCTACTCAAGTCCCAATATGACTCAGTTTTTAGCAAGCCACTAACCAGACTGAGAGTCGAAGATCAAAATGAATTTTTTATGAGAGAGCCACAGAATTTGGTTAACACAAGCCTATCTGATGTTATCCTGACGCCAAATGACTTCGAACAGGCGATAAATGACATGCCCATGCACTCTGCCCCAGGGCCAGACTCATGGAACTCCGTGTTCATCAAGAACTGCAAGAAGCCCCTATCACGAGCCTTTACCATCCTATGGAGAGGGAGCATGGACACGGGGGTCGTCCCACAGTTACTAAAAACAACAGACATAGCCCCACTACACAAAGGGGGCAGTAAAGCAACAGCAAAGAACTACAGACCGATAGCACTAACATCCCATATCATAAAAATCTTTGAAAGGGTCCTAAGAAGCAAGATCACCACCCATCTAGAAACACATCAGTTACACAACCCAGGGCAACATGGGTTTAGAACAGGTCGCTCCTGTCTGTCTCAACTATTGGATCACTACGACAAGGTCCTTGATGCACTAGAAGACAAAAAGAAAGCGGATGTAATATATACAGACTTTGCAAAAGTCTTCGACAAGTGTGACCATGGCGTAATAGCGCACAAAATGCGTGCTAAAGGAATAACAGGAAAAGTTGGTCGATGGATCTATAATTTCCTCACTAACAGAACACAGAGAGTAGTAGTCAACAGAGTAAAGTCTGAGGCAGCCACGGTGAAAAGCTCTGTTCCACAAGGCACAGTACTCGTTCCCATCTTGTTCCTCATCCTCATATCTGACATAGACAAGGATGTCAGCCACAGCACCGTGTCTTCCTTTGCAGATGACACCCGAATCTGCATGACAGTGTCTTCCATTGCAGACACTGCAAGGCTCCAGGCGGACATCAACCAAATCTTTCAGTGGGCTGCAGAAAACAATATGAAGTTCAACGATGAGAAATTTCAATTACTCAGATATGGTAAACACGAGGAAATTAAATCTTCATCAGAGTACAAAACAAATTCTGGCCACAAAATAGAGCGTAACACCAACGTCAAAGACCTGGGAGTGATCATGTCGGAGGATCTCACCTTCAAGGACCATAACATTGTATCAATCGCATCTGCTAGAAAAATGACAGGATGGATAATGAGAACCTTCAAAACTAGGGATGCCAAGCCCATGATGACACTCTTCAGGTCACTTGTTCTATCTAGGCTGGAATATTGCTGCACACTAACAGCACCTTTCAAGGCAGGTGAAATTGCTGACCTAGAAAATGTACAGAGAACCTTCACGGCACGCATAACGGAGATAAAGCACCTCAATTACTGGGAGCGCTTGAAGTTCCTGAACCTGTATTCCCTGGAATGCAGGCGGGAGAGATACATGATTATATACACCTGGAAAATCCTAGAGGGACTAGTACCGAACTTGCACACGAAAATCACTCACTACGAAAGCAAAAGACTTGGCAGACGATGCAACATCCCCCCAATGAAAAGCAGGGGTGTCACTAGCACGTTAAGAGACCATACAATTAGTGTCAGGGGCTCGAGACTGTTCAACTGCCTCCCAGCATACATAAGGGGGATTACCAACAGACCCCTGGCAGTCTTCAAGCTGGCACTGGACAAGCACCTAAAGTCGGTTCCTGATCAGCTGGGCTGTGGCTCATACGTTGGTTTGCGTGCAGCCAGCAGTAACAGCCTGGTTGATCAGGCTCTGATCCACCAGGAGGCCTGGTCACAGACCGGGCCGTGGGGGCGCTGACCCCCGGAA
The DNA here is from genome assembly GCF_038502225.1 of Cherax quadricarinatus. NCBI lineage: Eukaryota > Metazoa > Arthropoda > Malacostraca > Decapoda > Parastacidae > Cherax > Cherax quadricarinatus. Next base: position 9,949,644 of record NC_091355.1, on the reverse strand, counting down.
CTCTCTCCAGGTAAACTAACAGCGTAAAAAGTAAAGTAAAAAATGAAATAACAAAATAAAACAATAAAATAAAGTCATTACAAAAATGTGATGTTGATATTCAGTAGTAAGGTTCGACTTACGACTGGTTGGTCGGAACCAAGCTCGGTCGTAAGTCGGATGGTATCTGTATATGGGTGATACAACTTACGATATACTACACAAGTATATTACATAGGAATTCAGTAACCCTACTGACACTATCATTCCTACTCATAAAACTATGTATGGAATTTCCTTTCACTACATTGATAGATTTAAATTTTTTCCTTTCAAACCACCCTCAGACAAAAGTACTCGTTCTTTCTAACAGTACTGTGACTCTTTTGCATCTTTAACTCCATCTGTATCCTCATGTTCCAAGCCTTTCCCTTTCAAATAGTCTGTCTCCTCCCTGTCAAGGCTTCTGCAAATCTTGTAATTTATAATCATATCTTTTCTGTTTCTCTTTCTTTCCAGTGTTACATATGTACCTACTTGTGTTTATGTAGATTGAGCTTTCATTCTACTGCAGTGTATGTGTTCATACTCCTAATGTTCTTTTTTTTATAATATGAGTTTTTATATTTTTGTTTTGTAAGTCTAGAGCTGTTATCCTTTTTCAGTTTATTTCATTGCCTGACCCTAGCAATATCTTTATTGGTAATTTACAGAGTATCATGATCCACAATGCCACCCATAACAGTCATCTAAAGACACAGTTGCCTGTTTACTTCTAGGTGCAAGGAGGCTTGCCTGTACATCTCACCCTGTATAGGATGCCATCTGCAGTAATCACCTAATACAGTGCTTGGGTACATACTTAATGCTAGGTAACAGGGGTGGCAGGCACAAGACTTACATATACATCTCACCCTTCCAAAGATAGGACCCACAAACCTTGACTAACTCTTAGGTACATATTCAGTACTCACTAAATAGGATCAGTGAGTGTAAGGAGACATGCTTGTACAGTACAGGAGGGGCCCTGCTTATACAACAGGCTAAGTTCCAGGCTACTGCTGTAAAACGAAAGTAGCCTGATAACATGTTTACACTATCGTATATTAAGTGAACAGTAGAGCTAAGAGTAAAAAATGCATATACAGTACACACATACTTACCTTAAAATATTTTCATTTTTGGCTTATAGTGAGTGGTGAATATATTTATTATAGGAAGTCTGAATAAATGAAGAATGAGTATAGTTGAAAACACATGCATTAGTGAAACACTGTAAAGTGAAGCACTGTAAAACTGGGCCCATCTGTATTTTATATTAAGTATAATCATGGTAAGTAATTACTTTTTAATACTGTATTTTATATTTTTATATTAGAGCAGAAGTGTTCCTTAAATAAATTCTTGCCTTTAATTTCATAGATAAAGACCCAGGACAATATAAAGGAGCTAAAGCATGGTGTGGCTGCAGCTGCTTTCATTGATAGCAACAACATAAACCCACGATACAATGCAAAAGTTGTCAAGGACAAAATAAAAGAGCTCAATCCCAAACCATTTAGAAACAAAATCTTTTTCCAACAAAAGATACTTGATATTCCTGAAGCCTACCAAGAGGAATATTACGAATATGATGAAGATGCAGATGAAGAAGGAAAGTTTAAAGGGAGGAACAGAAATGTAGATGATAATAATGCTATTGAAGAGGAAGATGAAGCAGGTGCTGTCAAGGATAATATTGCATTGGAGGATATTGGTGGTGAAGCCTTCAAGAAGAGAAAAGGTAAAAGAAAACACAAGAAACCTGCAAAAACCAAGAAAGATGTAGAGAACGATGGTAAAATATTATTGAGAGTAAACAGACAAGTTAAGATAGACAACAACATGGCAGAAAACCATGATTTTGAGACTGGGGCTCGAGGGCAGGCAGTTGTGCACAATGAAGTTAGTGCTGTGCGTGACCTGCCAGATTTGGAAGGTAATGTGGAAGCCATTGAAAAAATTATGTCTGACCGGAGGTCAAGAGTTAAAGAAGTGTGTGGAAGGTATGGTTTAGGACCCAATGCTACCCATAAGAAACCAAGAATCAAACATCCACCAACACCTAACCATGAAGTCTTCTACATAGACAGGTGAGTACAAGAACCATTCTTTTGATCACTGCTCAGAATTCCAGGTGATCTTTGATTTTACTTTAATGAAATTTACTTTTTTTTCTCATATATCTTTTGATAATGTACAGTTTGTTCATCTGCAACCTCGAGTCATTACCATTAATAAATTACTAAATGCAGAATTACACTGCAACCTAACCCTTAACTACTTGTATCCCAGTCATATTCTTCCAGTTGTACAATGAACAAGCTGTGTGATTAGTATACAATGTGTGGCTGTTGTATTGAAGCTTAGGCCATTAATGTCACAACCAAAAGGACCAAGTTTTGTACATGCTAATTCTGTTCACTTAGCACTAAATAGGTACAGTACTGTACCTGAGAGTTAGTCAACTGTTGTGGGTTGTATCCTGCAGAAGAGGAGTTAAAGAACCTCAGTGGAAATGAGCCATACTGTTTGGCTATATTAGGTTACCTAGGTTAACAATTTGAAGAAAGTTTTTGTTTCCTTCATTATAAACCTAATAAACCTCATTGCTTAGTTGATAATGATAAAAGTATCCATTATGAAAGGTCAATGAAGTTAGTGGCTAATGACAAATATTTTTGTTACAGGATTTGTGTTTGAGATGAATTTGCCTAGTATGAGCAGATAGGCCTGCTGCAGTGTTCTCTATTCTTATGTTCTTATGCTCTTCCTTCATGTACATTGAGCCAGATATACATTCATAGCCATTTTTCATGGCATAATTACCACAGCTGCATTCCCAGACTATCTTTTTTGTTCCTGTTATGAAAATTGATAGTTTAATCTCCATAATTGGTCCCACTGTCAATATTACAGGGATATATATTTAAAAGACTGTAGCATGAAATGCATACAGTATTTTGTATCTACTACTGTGTTATACTGTGACACCTCTATTTAGCTGACTAATAGGTAAAAGGGTGTCCATTATTACCAGTTATTAATTAAATCTGGATAAGATTGTTTTCCAAGACTGAAACAATAATGGTCACTTCCAAACTTTGTCTATTAAACCAGAAATCAATTTACCCAGTGGACCATAATAATAACAGACAATTTTAGACACCCGCCATGAATTTTATCCATAAAATCTGAAATTCGTTAAATCGGAATTGACTAAATTGAGGTTTTACCATACGTTGCTTGGAGACTGCAGTGTTTATTCTAGCTTACATAAAGCAAAAGCAATTAATTTAATTGCAAGTTACCTGTGTCTGCCCATAAGATACATATATGCAGTACCTGCTCTGTAATCTATTTTCCATATTAATATGTATACTGGTTTCCATTAGTTTGTATGGCTTTGATACATATCTTGTGTACTGAATGTTATGCCTCAACATCTGCAGACCTGATCTACTAGCATGGTGCCCCATATACAAGGCAGCATCAACATCTTGGCTTTACAACTTCCTCACTCTAGCCAGTCTTTCCGAGTCATATGTACGCAACACCAAGGAGCAAGTATCACATGTAGCCAGAAGGATATGGCCTCCCCTTGAATATGAGGATGCAAAACAGGTGACGTTACAGCTAGATTCAGATCACATTACATGCAATACAGTACAAACACAATAGTTTATTTATAAATATATTTTACATAGGTACAGATCATGAGGTGCTTAAGGTAAATCTTATGCTAACAGTTATTATTGCTTCTTGCCTTTTGTTCTATGCATAACATAATTTGTTGTCCTGTCTGTCCAATCACTGTCTTTTTATCTTTTGTATAGCTGAATATTACAGTACTGTATTATAAATTTAAAATATTCTTGCTCATACATTACTAACAGTATAAGTGTTTTTTATAATGGGTCTTCCTGTCATTACATTTTCCCTCTCATAAACCATAGCCTGTTTTCACATCTATATAATTTATTAGTAATAAGTTGTTTTAATTGTAGTTTCCAAAAAAATTTAAGCACAAATTAGAAATAAATTATGAGAAAGGAGTAGCACTATATACTGCACTTCAAGCAATAACTCAGTAACAAAGATGCATATTATAGCAATAGTTGACCAGTAACTTATCAGTTAGAGCCTTTGGCTTACAGCTAAAATAATCTTTGATTCCTGGGCTGCACAAGATGTATGGACCAGTATCTTTACCTGCTGCCCCTGTTGACCTAGGAGTAAATAGGGACATGAGTGTTAGTTAACTTTTATGGATCACAGCCCAGTACATGGGGAAGTCCCCTTATACCTGCTTCCCATGTTCATATAGCAGTACATAAGTATCTGGGTGTTAGTCAACTTTTGTTGGTCATATCTGTGGTGTGGGAATAGTATACCTTGCACAGCATTTGACTTTAAAATGATCTGGAGTAACAGCTCTTAGCCTGCATAGTTAACTGTGTAAAAAAAAAAGAAAAAAAGGAGATATGGATATTCATTGTCACGTATACATTCTTCATGGAATGACTTAATGCATTCAAGGATATGATGAGTGTAATAACTGAAGAGATCACATGAGTACAGTAAGCGAGATCAAACTTAATTTATCATTCCTGTAAAAAAGTTGTAAATACACCTCTTGTGTAAAATCCATCATAGGTAGGCAGAATGGCAGATATTATTATAATTGGTATAAATTAAGGCAGAAAATTAATAGATCTTGTCAGCATCTTGGGACAAGGTCATTTTTGTAGCATGTATGTGATGAGCATAAGGTAACAAAACTACTACTTCTGACAAAGGGTATAAGAAAAATGGATAAATAAGATTGGGGCCAGAATAGGGCAGAAATTTTGGTCTATCACACCTGGATGATAAGAAATTCTTCTCTGGTTTCTTTTAAGAAATTCTTCTTTTTGGTTTCTTTTAAGAAACCAGAATGAAGAATTTCTTTTCATATGGGTATGATAGACCAAATTAATTCTATTAATTTTCTGCCTGAATTTATACTAATTATAATAATCTCTGCCATTCTGTTGTGCTGACCTCACATCTGTGAGACTGGCAGAATATTTGCACAGTTCTTCATCTTGTACTCATTATATACTGTGTTATTTTTCTGTTATAATCATGTAAAGTAAAAGAACACAAGTGCAACTAATGTGACATTTTATTTTGGCAACATTTCGCTCTTCAGGAGCTTTTTCAAGCTGTTACAAACAATACATGGACAATACAGTGGACCCCCGCTTTACTATCACCTCCCAATGCGACCAATTATGTAAGTGTATTTATGTAAGTGCGTTTGTACGTGTATGTTTGGGGGTCTGAAATGGACTAATCTACTTCACAATATTCCTTGTGGGAACAAATTCGTTCAGTACTGGCACCTGAACGTACTTCTGGAATGAATAATATCGTAAACCGGGGGTCCACTGTACATGAGAAATGCAAAACAAGTAAGGGTCATACATCATTTGGAGACAAGTAAGTTTTTTAAGTTTGATCTGAGGAATGGGAAGGTAACTTTAATTCTTCAGATCAAGAGCCCTTCACCAGCTTTAAGTACATCCCTTACATGGTCCTGTCTCTGTATAGTATATACATGTATGGTATGGTGTATTTAGATAGCTAGGCTAAAGGATGAATATCTAAAAGGCTGATACAGGGGTATGTTTAAGTAGTGTACTGAACTTTTATTAGTACAGTGGTACCTTGGGATACGAACTTATTTCGTTCCAGAAGGCTGTTCGAGTGCTGATACCAAAAGAATTTTTTCCGATAAGGAATAATGTAAATTAGATTAATCTATTTCAGACTCCCAAAAATACACTTACAAAAGCACTTACATAAATACACTTACATAATTGTTCGCGGTTTAAGCTGTTCGTATCCCGAGGTACCACTGTACGTATGTTCTGTATAATCGAGTTCATATCTTAATGTATGATGTACAGTATGTTTATGCATAATATGTAATCACTTGTTTTTCTGCTGCAGGCTTTCAAAGTGTGTCTGAAGTTCATGATAGTGCGCCACCCCTTTGAACGATTAGTATCTGCTTTCCGAGATAAGCTTGAAAACATAAATATTGGCAAGGAAAATGGTGTTGAGCACTTCTATCTCAAGTTTGGTCGGAAAATTGTGGCCAAATATCGTCCAGCTGGCCAGGGACCCCCTGCAAATCGTTACTCGCAGGATATGGATGATCCAAGCTTACCGGCTCCCAGTGGCATTGAGCCTACTTTTTCTGAATTTATAAAATATTTAATTGATACAGATCTAATTTATTATGCAGACGATCACTGGATGCCGTATTACCTTCACTGTACGCCATGTCTGGTTGATTATGAAGTTATTGCTAAATTTGAAACCCTGGACAGAGACCAGAATTATATCATACATAAAAGTCATCTGGAGAAGAAGATCAAACCATCATGGAAACATCTGACTAAAGGAAAGAAAACTTCAGACATGGTTCAGAAATACTTTGCCACCATAACCAAAACAGAACTGATGAAGTTGTATGAAAAATACAAACTTGACTTTGAGCTATTTGATTATTCTGTTGATGAATACCTGGATTATGTTCGACAATCATAGCACCAAACATGACTGTTAATTGTTATCTGTGTGGGGGAAGAATACTGCAGATGCTGTACGCTTATAAATATAATCCCGTGGGAAAATATTTTAATAAATTGCTTTTTATTTATCCACATTGTTTAAATAGCTATAAATAACTGTAGCCTTGATATTGATGGCAGAATTGAAACATTATATACCCACTTTAAGATATAGCTTTTCATACATCGTTATTTCTCATTGTTTGCATTCAGATGGGAAGGAAGTGTTTCTGATGACTTTTATTTAATGCATTTTTGTATGGCACATCACAAAGATTAGTATAATAGCAATAATAATAATAATATTGCATTTTTATCATTCCTGAATGCCTGTTCTTTCAAGCCATAAATATAAGAAATATACACATGTATAGGTGATTACACATATACTCAAGGCCAGGAGCTGTGACTTGGCCCCTGCAACCACAAGTAGGTAAGTACACACATACAAATGTGAGGCCAGGAGCTAAGACTTGACCCCTGCAACCCCAAATATAGTGTGTACACACACATGGGGCCAGGAACTAAGACTCGACCCCTGTAACCACATGTATAGGTGAGCCCATGAACATAATCTTTGTGAGGAAGTGGTGAAGGCAGGCTCCATACATAGTTTTAAGAGCAGGTACAATAAGGCCCATGGGACTAAGAGGGAGTGAATTTGAAGAGTGACAAGTTAGAGGCAGGGCCAGGCTCTGAGAATCTAACCCTGCACCCACAAATAGGTGTGTATGTATACAGACACACAACATGCCATGTGTCTGTCAAAAAGTCCTTGACAACTGGTAACTAACTACCTAAAACACACACACACAAAAGCTAAACCCAAATATGCTAGAGCATGGAAAAGGAACAGAAGGCAAAAAATGCAGGAAAACAAGAAGTTGAGCTAAAGAGCCAGAAACAAGTATGAATGGATAAGAAAAGAGGCTCAGTATATATCAACACAGGGCAAATGCCAAAGGTGTGGAATACAGTAAATGAAGTCCCAATTTTTTAGAGAGGAGACAGACAGGTAGTGTTAAATTACGCACCAGTGTCACTGACGTGTGTAAAGTGATGGAGAAGATTATCAGAAGAGTGGTGGAGCACCTAGAGTGGGAAAAACCTGCCACAAACCTAATGGAGTTCTACAACAAGGTAACAGAAGTAAGGCAGAGGGGATAGAGAGAGATGGGTAGACTGCATTTTCTTGGGTTTATGTGATGTGTGGAGTTCCACAGGGATCAGTGCCAGAACTAGTGCTATTTTTTGTATTCATGAATGACATAACAAATTACAGTCAAAAGTGTTAGTGTTTGCAGATGATGTGAAACTAATGAGGAGAATACAAGCAGATGCAGACATGGAAAGACTACGGATGGATCTGTATAGGATGCAGGTCTGGTCTGAGAGTGAGTGCAAAGTTATGAAGTTTGGGGAAGGGCAAAGAAGACTGCAAACAGAGTATAACCTTGAGGGAAAGGGGGCAAAGGCTGCAAATTTTACTGAATAAGGGCCCTGGGGTATTATACCAAGCATATCACCTTAGGTGCACATCGCCCAAATAACTGCTGCAGCAAGTGCATTTCTAGCTAGTCTAAGAATAGCTTTTTGATTTAATAACAATAATAATATCTTTATTTTCTACAAGCACATGTACAAGGTATACAGTCCTAGCTGACATCAATGACATACTACTGTATAGAAAGCCCCTTGTTATGCAGAGCATTTCAGGCATATTAGGTCAGTTTTGTCCCAGGATGTGACCCATACCAGTCGACTAACACCCAGATACCCACTTTACTGATAGGTGAACATGGACAACCGGTGTAAGGAAACAAGCCCAGTGTTTCTACCCTCGCCAGGAATCAAACCTGGACCCTCACCATGTGGATTATAATTATAATCATGGGGGAGCGCTAAGCCCGTAGGATTATACAGCACCTGTGAGGGGACGGAAGGCATTCAGGCTCAATTCAGGGAACTGGAGCACAGATCCAATTCCCTATATCAAGAGCCCATCACAAGCGTCAAGGAACCTCCCTTAAGGCGTCTCACCGTGTGAAGCGAGAGCTTTTGCCACTAGGCCATGGGCCTGTATGTCAGTCTCATATTGGAGTACGCAGCACCAGTATATAACCAACACCTGGTCAAGTATGTCAAATTGGAGAAAGAGAAGAGGGCAATGAGACTAGTCCTGGAGCTAAGGGAATGTCCAATGAGAAGTTAAGGGGAACTCAATCTGATGACATCGGAAGACAGGAAGACTAGGGAGGATATGATAACAACGTTCAAAATACTGAAAGGACCTGACAGGATGAATAGGGACAGATTGTTGGAGAGACAGGAAACAAAAACAAGAGGGGACTTTTGGAAATTGAAAACTCAGACGAGTCATAGGGATATTAGTATTTCTTCAGCCTTAGAGTAGTCAGGAAGTGGAACAATCTGGAGAGTTAAGTGGTAGAGGCAGGATGAGGAGGCACTATAAGGCTCTCTAAGCCAAGAGTAAACTTAGTAGCTACCAGCAAAGAGGCGGGGTCAGGTGCTGTGACTCGATCCCTGTAACCACATATGGTGAGTACACACACACACGCGCGACTTACGCTAAGGCCCTATTAGTCCATCAAGCTGGGCCGAGGAATGAAGGGGAAGAGCAGTTTAGAGCAGGAATAGCTGTAAGGGAGGGGGGAGAAGGCAGAGAGGGGGACAGGTCCCATGCAGAGGCACGACCATGCCACCAAGAGCTACAAGAAAATAAAAGGGAGACAATGGCCATGTACAAATGGGACCCAGAGACACTGTGGGAAAAGCAATGGGAGGAGGAGAGGAAGAAGTCAGTGTTTATTCATGGGCTTCAGGAGAGCATGGGGAGGACACATAATGAAAGACGGCAGGAAGAAAAACGGGAGATTGAAAACGTCGTCAAAGAAATAGGCAAGGAGGACATGATGAGAGTAATAGAGCAATGGTCGACATACTGGCTGAAGTGGCCAGAAGGGCTCATATGAGCAGGGCAAAACTGCTGATAATGGGTGATTTCAACCACAAGGAAATCAAGTGGTAGAACCTTAAGCCACATGGGGGCCTAGAAACGTGGAAGGCTAAGATGATGGAGGTGGTACTGGAAAACCTCATATACCAACATGTAAAGGACACTACCAGAGAGAGGAGAGGATGAACTGGCAAGACTGGACCTGGTATTCACCTTGAGTAGTGCAGATATTGAGGACAACGCATATGAAAGACCCCTCGGGGCCAGTGATCACATGGCTCTGAGCTTCGAATATGTAGTAGAGTTACAAGTGGAGAGTCAAACAGGAAGGGCAGGACGAATGAAGCCAAACTACAAAAGAGGGGACTATACGGGCATGAAGAATTTCCTGCACGGGGAAGTCAGCAAATGATGGAATATGTGACAATAATATGCAAGGAGGCTGAGGAGAGGTTTGTACACAAGGGTAATATAAATAATGGGAAAGCCAGAATGAGCCATTGGTTCACCCAAAGGTGTAGAGAGGCCAAAACCAAGTGTGATAGAGAATGGAAGAAGTATAGAAGGCAAAGGACCCAGGAGAATAAAGAAAGAAGTCTTAGAGCCAGAAATTAATATGGACAGGTAAGAAGGGAGGCCCAGCGGCAATGTGAAAATGACAGCAGCGAAAGCTAAATCTGACCCAAAGCTGTTGTACAGCCACATCAGGAGGAAAACAACAGTCAAGGACCAGGTAATCAGGCTGAGGAAGGAAGGAGGGGAGATCACAAGAAATGACTGCAAAGTATGCGAGGAGCTCAACATGAGATTCAAAGAAGTGTTCACAGAGGAGACAGAAGGGACTCCAGAAAGACGGAGAGGTAGGGTACACCATCAAGTGTTGGACACAATACATACAACCGAGGAAGAAGTGAAGAGGCTGCTAAGCGAGCTAGATATCTCAAAGGTAGTGGGGCCGGATAACATCACTCCATGCGTCCTGAGAGCGGGAGCAGAGGTGCTATGTGTACCACTAACAACAATCTTCAATGCATCTATCGAAACAGGGAGACTACCTGAGGTATGGAAGACAGCAAATGTAGTCCCAATTTTTGAAAACGGAGATAGACATGAAGCATTAAACTACTGACCAGTGCCACTAACATGTATAGTATGCAAAGTCATGGAGAAGATTATCATGAGAAGAGTGGTGGAGCACCTAGAAAGGAATGAGCCTATCAACGACAACCAATAAGGTTTCAGGGATGGGAAATCCTGTGTCACAAACCCTGCAGCAAAAGCTGGAGAACCAGGCAGGGATAACAGGGAAGGCACTGCAATGGATCAGGGAATACCTGTCAGGAAGACAACAGCAAGTCATGCTACGTGAGGAGGTGTCAGTGGGCGCCTGTGATGAGCAGGGTTCCACAGGGGTCAGTCCTAGGACCGGTGCTGTTTCTGGTATTTGTGAACGACATGATGGAAGGAATAGACTCTGAAGTGTCCTTGTTTGCAGACGATGTGAAGTTGATGAGAAGAATCCAATCGGACGAGGACCAGGCAGAACTACAAAGGGATCTGGACAGGCTGCAGACCTGGTCCATCAACTGACTCCTGGAGTTCAACCCCACCAAGTGCAAAGTCATGAAGATTGGGGAAGAGCAAAGAAGACTGCAGACGGAGTACAGTCTAGGGGGCCAGAGACTACAAACCTCACTCAAGGAAAAAGATCTTGGGGTGTGTATAACACCGGGCACATCTGAGGCGCACATCAACCAATTAATTGCTGCAGCATACGGGCGCCTAGCAAACCTACGAACAGCATTCTGACATCTTAAGAAGGAATCGTTCAGGACCCTGTACATTGTGTACGTCAGGCCCATATTGGAGTATGCAGCACCATTTTGGAACCAACACCTAGCCAAGCACGTAAAGAAACTAGAGAAAGTGCAAAGGTTTGCAACAAGACTAGTCCCATAGCTAAGGAGTATGTCCTACGAGGAGAGGTTAAGGGCAATCAACCTAACGATACTGGAGGACAGGAAAGATAGGGAAGACATGATAACAACATGTAAAATACTGCGAGGAGTCGACAAGGTGGACAGACAGGATGTTCCAGAGATGGGACACAACAACAACGGGACACAGTTGGAAGCTGAAGACACAGATGAATCCCAGAGATGTTAAGAAGTATTTCTTCAGTGTTCAGTCACAGAGTAGTCAGGAAGTGGAAGAGTTTGGGAAACGATGTAGTGAAGGCAGGATTTATGGAAAATTTTCTAGGGTGCTTACCTGTATGTACCTCAACATTATATACATACCAGTAATCTCATTGGGAGACAATCATATTGTTTACCGTAGTCACCCCGTGTAGACATGTGAGAAAACTTAACCACCCCTGGTCGCACCAAGTGGTCCCCTCGACCTCACAATCTTATCCATATCTATCCGAGACCAGTATGGATTGGGTAGCACCCACAAGTACGGTGCTACTAATTAATTGTGGACTGTATAGATTATATTAGTTTAGCTGAATGAAGGGGAGGGGGGTAGGATACACCTGGATACATCCGTCAAGGAAAACATTTGTACATAATCCCACTACTTACCAGATGTTCTCTGGTGGTCACTTGATGTAGCTGGATCACTCGTAACCTATCTAATTACAACATACCACTACTGGCCAGTCTAAGGTTGCTATAACTAGAAGGGTTACTTAACTGTGGGTGATTGATATTCCTCATTTCTTGATTCACCATCTCATTTTCGATGTCCTGCTACACCGACACGATTCTCATTCCAGCAGGACGAGGTATCCGCTGGTTTGTCCTGCTTTAGACGTCGTGACTCAAGGAGTTTCCCTTTCCTCGTCTCGTTAACAACGAGGTCTAGCGTGTTCACTCGGAGCAAACGACTTATTTCACTTCACATATTCTCTTAACTTAGCGTTATTATCCTTAATTACATTACAATTCACAAGACGATTTAATGACTCAAATTATTATACACATTAGAGATCACTCCATTAAGATCTGAGACCGATGAGTGATGATTAAACCAAGGGTAATTTTCCCGGGGCTCAGTCCAGGACGACGCGTCAGTCACCCCCGGTCCTACCCGTAATCACCTTTTACCACTCTATTATCGTGGTCCCGTAAATCACGTTCCCTCACTCTCCACTAGGAACAGTCACGACACTTCCTATTACGAAATGAGGCCTATATTAATCCTTAGGCCGCCGTGAATGCCAATTTCGTGGTACCATGCCTTTTCCGCTTCCTCTCCACCTTCAAAACAAACCCGCCACACCCCCCCGCACATCCGCGCATGCGCAAAGGGAGCTCTTGGTTCTACTCTTATTTTCAAATACATTTTTGACCCATATAGACACATTAAACACCTATTAGGCACTATAGTTTCGGAAAATTAAAAAATTTTCCACACTGCGGCCGGGCGGAGGTCGTTGCTAGACGACTTACATAATGTGGAGTACAATTTTTTCCATCTTCACTGGCCACCCATATTTATTGAACTCTCAAAATGGACTAATTGGTGTTCCATTCTCTCAGGGGCATAAGCCTATGCTCCCTGGATTAAGTTATTGGGCATACTGGAATTTTGAGACTTTACCAATAACAAGTCTCTCAGTATCCCAAGTCAGCCCCAGCACATTACTGCATATAGGCACCAACTCCATGGCCATCCATATTTATTGAACCCTCAAAATGGACTAATTAGTGTTCTATTCTCTCAGGGGCATAAGCCTATGCTCCCTGGATTAATTTATTGGGCATACTGGAATTTTGAGACTTTAACAATAACAAGTCTCTCAGTATCCCAAGTCAGCCCCAGCACATTACTGCATACAGGCACCAACTCCATGGCCATCTATATTTATTGATCCCTCAAAATGGACTAATTAGTGTTCCATTCTCTCAGGGGCATAAGCCTATGCTCCCTGGATTAATTTATTGGGCATACTGGAATTTTGAGACTTTAACAATAACAAGTCTCTCAGTATCCCAAGTCAGTCCCAGCACATTTCTTCATTATTTCATTAACCCCTTCACATATCCTCATTAGTTCCTCTTCAGTTGACGTCACACCCGGAAATTGTCCACATAAGATTATTTACCCAATTACTTCGCTCAGTGGACCGCCTGTGCACTTAAGGTGTGCATTTATCGTCGCCTGAAGTAAGAACAATTTATTATTTAACTGCTTATTAATTATATCATTATAAGCAGTCAACAATTTTGGTGTCTTGCTCAGTTCGCAGAGCTGGGTCCTTTAACTGTCCATACGCCATCCTATAATTAGTAGGTAATTCTGGACGGTCAAGCTTCCACGGAAGTCGCACCCAGTAATGTCCAGATTCACATTTAACATCCTTCAGGTATTGTTCCTGAGTAAAGGAATCATTTGGACTTTCCTCATTTACATTAATCCCTATGCTGTCCAGCTCCCACAAATTAGACTGGTTCAACATCATTCTCGATAGAAGAATACTTGTACTGGGTTGACCTTTCATGAGTAAGACACCGTGACCGTATTCACTACTTCCTCTAGTCATTATTACTAGGCGGTAGTCTGCCATATATTACATGGCCCGTACCAGTGTTGAGGAGAGTGACGCCGTATGGTTTTGGATTTATGCCCTTTATCCTGAATTTTTACATCCAACACCGGCAAGGCTACCTCAGCTAGGCCATCATTATTGCCATTAGCTGCAACCTTTACATCAGTCACTGTAGTGTCAGGGTTATTAACATTATCATTATTGTCACCATTATTATAAGAATCACATACAACCCTGCACATAACTGTATGGTGCTTTCCCTTGTTGCATTGATAGCAACTGTTCAATTTGGTATGACAATCCTTTACATTATGATTGTCTAGACATCTGATAAATCTGTCAAGTTCTTTCATTCTTTCCACTTTAATATCCCATGAATTACAGGCATTACAATTTTTAGTGAAATGAGTACCCTGGCAGAAGAGGCAGTCTCTCTTTTCCTTGCCTGACCTCTTATTAACTGGGTTACACTTACTGAGGTACTTATTCCTCTTACCTTGATGTGAGGAACCACTATTACTGATTCCTGACTTGATATGTGCCTATTTAACTCTTAACTATGATTATTACCACTGGGATTATTTTTCCCTTTTGAGGCTTGACAGATACTTCAGAGTCATTATGTGTTATATCCTTAGAACTGTTTGGCTGACTGGTCTGCAATTGAACAATTAATTCCTGCCGACCTAGTCTGATTTCCTCCAGACCGTACTATGGAGGTTTTGGCAAACACACCCTTTGCATTAATAGGTTGATCAACTGCCTGGCTTACACCCTTTAATTTATTCAAAGCCTTGCTTTTACAAGACAGTTTTTCTTCCAATTCGTAATGTTGATTAATTAAAACATTCATTTCCATTCCATCTGCACAATTCTCTAGCAGATCTCTTTCACAGTCTTTGAACCACAATTTGTACCAATCAAATCTACTCTCTAAAGCATCTAAATATAACTTTAATTCATTAGGGTTCACGGTTCTTTGATTCACTAAATCAAATGCCTTCGTCACATGGCTTTTAATAGCCTGTAATGATGCTTTCATTACTCTAAAATTCACGGACTTGTCAGCCACATTAACTCCATTAGATCCAGTCATGGTTAGAGAATTATTAATCACTGATTATACAACTTAAGTAGGCGCCTTATAAGAGTAATTCTTGCACTTTACTCTTGTATAAATCCTAGCCACACATGTGCTAGCAATTAATTGGGCTAATTGTCATCCATCACACGATCGATTAAACTTGTGCACCCTACACCCACTTCCTTCAATCAGTCACTTAATTATTAAGTAATTAATTCAATTAATTTTTTCACTGATTGCATCCGTTTTCGAAGGACCAACGGGCAGATATGGAAAATTTTCTAGGGTGCTTACCTGTATGTACCTCAACATTATATACATACCAGTAATCTCATTGGGAGACAATCATATTGTTTACCGTAGTCACCCCGTGTAGACATGTGAGAAAACTTAACCACCCCTGGTCGCACCAAGTGGTCCCCTCGACCTCACAATCTTATCCATATCTATCCGAGACCAGTATGGATTGGGTAGCACCCACAAGTACGGTGCTACTAATTAATTGTGGACTGTATAGATTATATTAGTTTAGCTGAATGAAGGGGAGGGGGGTAGGATACACCTGGATACATCCGTCAAGGAAAACATTTGTACATAATCCCACTACTTACCAGATGTTCTCTGGTGGTCACTTGATGTAGCTGGATCACTCGTAACCTATCTAATTACAACATACCACTACTGGCCAGTCTAAGGTTGCTATAACTAGAAGGGTTACTTAACTGTGGGTGATTGATATTCCTCATTTCTTGATTCACCATCTCATTTTCGATGTCCTGCTACACCGACACGATTCTCATTCCAGCAGGACGAGGTATCCGCTGGTTTGTCCTGCTTTAGACGTCGTGACTCAAGGAGTTTCCCTTTCCTCGTCTCGTTAACAACGAGGTCTAGCGTGTTCACTCGGAGCAAACGACTTATTTCACTTCACATATTCTCTTAACTTAGCGTTATTATCCTTAATTACATTACAATTCACAAGACGATTTAATGACTCAAATTATTATACACATTAGAGATCACTCCATTAAGATCTGAGACCGATGAGTGATGATTAAACCAAGGGTAATTTTCCCGGGGCTCAGTCCAGGACGACGCGTCAGTCACCCCCGGTCCTACCCGTAATCACCTTTTACCACTCTATTATCGTGGTCCCGTAAATCACGTTCCCTCACTCTCCACTAGGAACAGTCACGACACTTCCTATTACGAAATGAGGCCTATATTAATCCTTAGGCCGCCGTGAATGCCAATTTCGTGGTACCATGCCTTTTCCGCTTCCTCTCCACCTTCAAAACAAACCCGCCACACCCCCCCGCACATCCGCGCATGCGCAAAGGGAGCTCTTGGTTCTACTCTTATTTTCAAATACATTTTTGACCCATATAGACACATTAAACACCTATTAGGCACTATAGTTTCGGAAAATTAAAAAATTTTCCACAGGATTCATACATAGCTTTAAGAAGAGGTATGATAAAGCTCATAGAGCAGGAAGAGTGACCCAGTAGCGGCCAGTGAAGAGGCAGGGCCAGGAGCTGTGAATCGACCCCTGCAACTACAACTAGGTGAGTACACACAATCTCTCTCTCTCTCTCTCTCTCTCTCTCTCTCTCTCTCTCTCTCTCTCTCTCTCTCTCTCTCTCTCTCTCTCTCTCTCTCTCTCTCTCTCTCTCTCTCTCTCTCTCTCTCAAGGACCAGGTAATTACAAACAGTTAACTACACACTTTTGTAAAACTCACTTAATGTTGTACACATCAAAATATAAATAATCACCGGACTCAGCCGAGCAGCTGTTTCACTTATTGGCCGAAATTTAATGTATCAGTCTGCTAACACTTACGTAAATTTAACTTAAATAAAGAGTATGATTTCCTATCTTATCTTACTTATCTTTGGGGTGTCCCGTAGCTCGATCAGTAGCGCACTCAGCTCACACACTGAGGTCCGGAGTTCGAATCTCCGGTACGGCTGGATAACATTAGGGACGTGTTTCCATAAGACACCTGCTGTCCATGTTCACCCATATGTATAAAATGGATACCTGAGTGCTAGTCGACTGGTGTGGGTCGCATTCTGGGACAAAACTGACTTAATTTGCCCGAAATGCTCAGTATAACAAGTGACTTTCTATGTAGTAGTATGTCATTGATGTCATCTACGACTGTATACCTTGTACATGTACTTGTAGAAATGAAGATATTATTATTATTATTATTATTATTATTATTATTATTATTGTGGAAAATACTGTATATTTTCCGGAAATACGGTAATTTATAGGTAAATAGATGCCCTATATTGTATTTAATAAAAGTGTATTTTTAAAAAAAGTAGTCGCCATTTTGTTTGAATTGAATAACACGTTGTGAATAATGGGAAGAATTTTTCGTGCTCTGGAGGTTAAAATTGGGCTGACACCTCTCAAATAGGAGGCGAAATTGTTGGATGTGCATTCCTGCATAATTTGAGAATCAGGCGACAGGACAGGACAACTCCAGGAACCTCAGATAAGCTGTCTAAATTATGTTTAATTTCTGGCCAGTAAATTCTTCATAAATGTGGGCAAAAGGGGGGTCCTGTACATGACACATTAATCTCCAGTCA
>NC_091355.1:9829277-9929277 GCF_038502225.1 Cherax quadricarinatus | reverse complement strand
ACCAGTATGGATTGGGTAGCACCCACAAGTACGGTGCTACTAATTAATTGTGGACTGTATAGATTATATTAGTTTAACTGAATGAAGGGGGGGGGGGGGTAGGACACACCTGGATACATCCGTCAAGGAAAACATTTGTACATAATCCCACTACTTACCAGATGTTCTCTGGTGGTCACTTGATGTAGCTGGATCACTCGTAACCTATCTAATTATAACATACCACTACTGGCCAGTCTAAGGTTGCTATAACTAGAAGGGTTACTTAACTGTGGGTGATTGATATTCCTCATTTCTTGATTCACCATCTCATTTTTGATGTCCTGCTGCATCGACACGATTCTCATTCCAGCAGGACGAGGTATCCGCTGGTTTGTCCTGCTTTAGACGTCGTGACTCAAGGAGTTTCCCTTTCCTCGTCTCGTTAACAACGAGGTCTAGCGTGTTCACTCGGAGCAAACGACTTATTTCACTTCACATATTCTCTTAACTTAGCGTTATTATCATTAATTACATTACAATTCACAAGCCGATTCAACGTCTCATAACTATTATACAAACTAGAGGTCACTCCACTAAGATCTGAGACCGATGAGTGATGATTAATCCAAGGGTAATTTTCCCCAGGACACAGTCCATTGTGGCGCGTCAGTCACCCGCTCCTTCTCTTATCACACTTTTACCACTCTATTACTGCGGTCCCGCAAATCCCGTTCCCTCACTCTCCACCAGGAACAATCACGACACTTCCCATTATGAAATGAGGCCCATATTAATCCCTAGGCCACCGTGAACGTCAATTTCGTGGTTCCATGCTTTCTCAGCTTCCCCACCACCATTCAAAACAATACGCGCTCTCCCCCCCGCACATCCGCGCATGCGCAAAGGGAACTCTTGGTTCTACTCTTATTTTCAAATACATTTTTGACCCATATAGACACATTAAACACCTATTAGGCACTATAGTTTCGGAAAATTAAAAAATTTTCCACACTGCGGCCGGGCGGAGGTCGTTGCTAGACGACTTACATAATGTGGAGTACAATTTTTTCCATCTTCACTGGCCACCCATATTTATTGAACTCTCAAAATGGACTAATTGGTGTTCCATTCTCTCAGGGGCATAAGCCTATGCTCCCTGGATTAAGTTATTGGGCATACTGGAATTTTGAGACTTTACCAATAACAAGTCTCTCAGTATCCCAAGTCAGCCCCAGCACATTACTGCATATAGGCACCAACTCCATGGCCATCTATATTTATGGATCCCTCAAAATGGACTAATTGGTGTTCCATTCTCTCAGGGGCATAAGCCTATGCTCCCTGGATTAAGTTATTGGGCATACTGGAATTTTGAGACTTTACCAATAACAAGTCTCTCAGTATCCCAAGTCAGCCCCAGCACATTACTGCATATAGGCACCAACTCCATGGCCATCTATATTTATTGATCCCTCAAAATGGACTAATTGGTGTTCCATTCTCTCAGGGGCATAAGCCTATGCTCCCTGGATTAATTTATTGGACATACTGGAATTTTGAGACTTTAACAATAACAAGTCTCTCAGTATCCCAAGTCAGTCCCAGCACATTTCTTCATTATTTCATTAACCCCTTCACATATCCTCATTAGTTCCTCTTCAGTTGACGTCACACCCGGAAATTGTCCACATAAGATTATTTACCCAATTACTTCGCTCAGTGGACCGCCTGTGCACTTAAGGTGTGCATTTATCGTCGCCTGAAGTAAGAACAATTTATTATTTAACTGCTTATTAATTATATCATTATAAGCAGTCAACAATTTTGGTGTCTTGCTCAGTTCGCAGAGCTGGGTCCTTTAACTGTCCATACGCCATCCTATAATTAGTAGGTAATTCTGGACGGTCAAGCTTCCACGGAAGTCGCACCCAGTAATGTCCAGATTCACATTTAACATCCTTCAGGTATTGTTCCTGAGTAAAGGAATCATTTGGACTTTCCTCATTTACATTAATCCCTATGCTGTCCAGCTCCCACAAATTAGACTGGTTCAACATCATTCTCGATAGAAGAATACTTGTACTGGGTTGACCTTTCATGAGTAAGACACCGTGACCGTATTCACTACTTCCTCTAGTCATTATTACTAGGCGGTAGTCTGCCATATATTACATGGCCCGTACCAGTGTTGAGGAGAGTGACGCCGTATGGTTTTGGATTTATGCCCTTTATCCTGAATTTTTACATCCAACACCGTCAAGGCTACCTCAGCTAGGCCATCATTATTGCCATTAGCTGCAACCTTTACATCAGTCACTGTAGTGTCAGGGTTATTAACATTATCATTATTGTCACCATTATTATAAGAATCACATACAACCCTGCACATAACTGTATGGTGCTTTCCCTTGTTGCATTGATAGCAACTGTTCAATTTGGTATGACAATCCTTTACATTATGATTGTCTAGACATCTGATAAATCTGTCAAGTTCTTTCATTCTTTCCACTTTAATATCCCATGAATTACAGGCATTACAATTTTTAGTGAAATGAGTACCCTGGCAGAAGAGGCAGTCTCTCTTTTCCTTGCCTGACCTCTTATTAACTGGGTTACACTTACTGAGGTACTTATTCCTCTTACCTTGATGTGAGGAACCACTATTACTGATTCCTGACTTGATATGTGCCTATTTAACTCTTAACTATGATTATTACCACTGGGATTATTTTTCCCTTTTGAGGCTTGACAGATACTTCAGAGTCATTATGTGTTATATCCTTAGAACTGTTTGGCTGACTGGTCTGCAATTGAACAATTAATTCCTGCCGACCTAGTCTGATTTCCTCCAGACCGTACTATGGAGGTTTTGGCAAACACACCCTTTGCATTAATAGGTTGATCAACTGCCTGGCTTACACCCTTTAATTTATTCAAAGCCTTACTTTTACAAGACAGTATTTCCTTCCAATTCGTAATGTTGATTAATTAAAACATTCATTTCCATTCCATCTGCACAATTCTCTAGCAGATCTCTTTCACAGTCTTTAAACCACAATTTGTACCAATCAAATCTACTCTCTAAAGCATCTAAATATAACTTTAATTCATTAGGGTTCACGGTTCTTTGATTCACTAAATCAAATGCCTTCGTCACATGGCTTTTAATAGCCTGTAATGATGCTTTCATTACTCTAAAATTCACGGACTTGTCAGCCACATTAACTCCATTAGATCCAGTCATGGTTAGAGAATTATTAATCACTGATTATACAACTTAAGTAGGCGCCTTATAAGAGTAATTCTTGCACTTTACTCTTGTATATATCCTAGCCACACATGTGCTAGCAATTAATTGGGCTAATTGTCATCCATCACACGATCGATTAAACTTGTGCACCCTACACCCACTTCCTTCAATCAGTCACTTAATTATTAAGTAATTAATTCAATTAATTTTTTCACTGATTGCATCCGTTCTCGAAGGACCAACGGGCAGATATGGAAAATTTTCTAGGGTGCTTACCTGTATGTACCTCAACATTATATACATACCAGTAATCTCATTGGGAAACAATCATATTGTTTACCGTAGTCACCCCGTGTAGACATGTGAGAAAACTTAACCACCCCTGGTCGCACCAAGTGGTCCCCTCGACCTCACAATCTTATCCATATCTATCCGAGACCAGTATGGATTGGGTAGCACCCACAAGTACGGTGCTACTAATTAATTGTGGACTGTATAGATTATATTAGTTTAACTGAATGAAGGGGGGGGGGGGGGTTGGACACACCTGGATACATCCGTCAAGGAAAACATTTGTACATAATCCCACTACTTACCAGATGTTCTCTGGTGGTCACTTGATGTAGCTGGATCACTCGTAACCTATCTAATTATAACATACCACTACTGGCCAGTCTAAGGTTGCTATAACTAGAAGGGTTACTTAACTGTGGGTGATTGATATTCCTCATTTCTTGATTCACCATCTCATTTTTGATGTCCTGCTGCATCGACACGATTCTCATTCCAGCAGGACGAGGTATCCGCTGGTTTGTCCTGCTTTAGACGTCGTGACTCAAGGAGTTTCCCTTTCCTCGTCTCGTTAACAACGAGGTCTAGCGTGTTCACTCGGAGCAAACGACTTATTTCACTTCACATATTCTCTTAACTTAGCGTTATTATCATTAATTACATTACAATTCACAAGCCGATTCAACGTCTCATAACTATTATACAAACTAGAGGTCACTCCACTAAGATCTGAGACCGATGAGTGATGATTAATCCAAGGGTAATTTTCCCCAGGACACAGTCCATTGTGGCGCGTCAGTCACCCGCTCCTTCTCTTATCACACTTTTACCACTCTATTACTGCGGTCCCGCAAATCCCGTTCCCTCACTCTCCACCAGGAACAATCACGACACTTCCCATTATGAAATGAGGCCCATATTAATCCCTAGGCCACCGTGAACGTCAATTTCGTGGTTCCATGCTTTCTCAGCTTCCCCACCACCATTCAAAACAATACGCGCTCTCCCCCCCGCACATCCGCGCATGCGCAAAGGGAACTCTTGGTTCTACTCTTATTTTCAAATATATATATAAATATATATAAAAATATAAATATATATATATATATAAATATATATATATATATATATATATATATATATATATATATATATATATATATATATATATATATATATATATATATATATATATATATATATATATATATATAATTCTTTTCTCATAAAACTGCATGAATAAGGATCCCAATGGAAATAAGTCACTTTGACTTTTGGGGGGATTATCCTAGGTAATGTACGCATATGTTACTATGTATGATAATTTATGTAACTGTATTTATGTGTACCTGTACCTGATTTAACTAAATTACTTACTAATAGTTACTAATAGTTAACCTTAGCCTGTCTAGTACTGCTCACTCAGTAGTGGCCCTTCAAGTCGACAACAATAACATCCCTTGCTGTATTTTTATCCTTCCCGTCACTTAAATTTTAAGTTATCCGACATTTTAAGGACTAATGGGAGGCAAAAAGTGAAGAGAAGATATTAATGGTTGTGAAGAGTGTCTGTTAAGGTGAGAGAGCTGCCAGAAGAGGCTTCATACTGGTCTAGTTCTTCCAGATTATGGACATAACTTCAGAACTCGTGGCTGTTAAACTTAAAATAATAATTGTTTGTTCTTATGTGACTGTGGCTTGTGTGGTACTTTTAGTGTGGCTTATGTGGTACTTTCAGTGTGGCTTATGTGGTACTTTCAGTGTGGCTTGTGTGGTACTTTCAGTGTGGCTTGTGTGGTACTTTCAGTGTGGCTTGTGTGGTACTTTCAGTGTGGCTTGTGTGGTACTTTCAGTGTGGCTTATGTGGTACTTTCAGTGTGGCTTATGTGGTACTTTCAGTGTGGATTATGTGGTACTTTCAGTGTGGTTTGTGTGGTACTTTCAGTGTGGCTTGTGTGGTACTTTCAGTGTGGCTTGTGTGGTACTTTCAGTGTGGCTTATGTGGTACTTTCAGTGTGGCTTGTGTGGTACTTTCAGTGTGGCTTGTGTGGTACTTTCAGTGTGGCTTGTGTGGTACTTTCAGTGTGGCTTATGTGGTACTTTCAGTGTGGCTTGTGTGGTACTTACAGTGTGGCTCGTGTGGTACTTTCAGTGTGGCTTGTGTGGTACTGTGTGGCTTATGTGGTACTTTCAGTGTGGCTTGTGTGGTACTTTCAGTGTGGCTTATGTGGTACTTTCAGTGTGGCTTATGTGGTACTTTTAGTGTGGCTTATGTGGTACTTTCAGTGTGGCTTATGTGGTACTTTCAGTGTGGCTTATGTGGTACTTTTAGTGTGGCTTATGTGGTACTTTCAGTGTGGCTTATGTGGTACTTTTAGTGTGGCTTATGCGGTACTTTCAGTGTGGCTTATGTGGTACTTTCAGTGTGGCTTATGTGGTACTTTCAGTGTGGCTTGTGTGGTACTTTCAGTGTGGCTTATGTGGTACTTTCAGTGTGGCTTGTGTGGTACTTTCAGTGTGGCTTGTGTGGTACTTACAGTGTGGCTCGTGTGGTACTTTCAGTGTGGCTTGTGTGGTACTGTGTGGCTTATGTGGTACTTTCAGTGTGGCTTGTGTGGTACTTTCAGTGTGGCTTGTGTGGTACTTTCAGTGTGGCTTGTGTGGTACTTTCAGTGTGGCTTATGTGGTATTTTCAGTGTGGCTTATGTGGTACTTTCAGTGTGGCTTATGTGGTACTTTCAGTGTGGCTTATGTGGTACTTTCAGTGTGGCTTATGTGGTACTTTCAGTGTGGCTTATGGGGTACTTTCAGTGTGGCTTGTGTGGTACCTTCAATGTGGCTTGTGTGGTACTTTCATAGTGGCTTGGGGCCGGGAATCGAACCCGGGCCTTCCGTGTGTGAAGTGGAAGCTTTAGCCACCAGGCCACCATGTGGCTTATGTGGTACTTTTAGAGTGGCTTGTGTGGCACTTTCAATGTGGCTTATGTGGTACTTTCATAGTGGCTTGTGTGGCACTTTCAATGTGGCTTATATGGTACTTTCATAGTGGCTTGTGTGGCACTTTCAATGTGGCTTATATGGTACTTTCATAGTGGCTTGTGTAGTACTTTCAATGTGGCTTATGTGGTACTTTCATAGTGGCTTGTGTGGTACTTTCAGTGTGGCTTGTGTGGTACTTTCAGTGTGGCTTGTGTGGTACTTTCAGTGTGGCTTATGTGGTACTTTCATAGTGGCTTGTGTGGTACTTTCAATGTGGCTTGTGTGTTACTTTCAGTGTGGCTTGTATGGTACTTTCTGTGTGGCTTGTGGGGTACTTTCAGTGTGGCTTGCATGGTACTTTCCTTGTGGCTTGTGTGGTACTTTCCTTGTGGCTTATATAATACTTTCAGTGTAGCCAATGTGGTATTTTCTGTGTGGCTTATACTGTACTTTCTGTATGGCTTATATGAAACTGTTATTTGATTATAGAATTCTTCTAATGGATTATACTACAAATATTTTATTGTATTCCAGATACATTTATTGTGTGGCCGCCATGGGGATAGCACGGTGCCTTGGCTGTTTAGCCCTTCATCATAACTCAGCCATTGGTCCACACGGGCACATGGCAGTGTCTGCAATGGGACATCATGCTAATATTATACAGCAATTCAGATTAGGTATTGGTAAGTGTTTCACCCTCAAGTACAGATTTAAATATGTACTGTACTGTATACAGGAAATCCATATAAAATGGACGTTCACATTTTTAATTCTACAAGATTAATAAAATTATTTTCTTCTGCTGGTACAGTCATGCCAGGCCAGACTAAGCTAATTTTGGATTTTTTCATCTTTTTTACTAAATAATTTAATTTTGTTTATGCACATTTGGTGTTTGCGTTTTATGCTTACATTGAAAAAAAAATATGACAAGAACTGTGATCTTTTCTTATTTTGGCATTGTGTTAATTGTCTTGTATAGGAATAATGACTGAATTTTGTATTTTGTTTTTCCTTTTGTGTTTTGTCACGAAATACATTTTTTTTTGTACTGTATTTGACAGGTTTGTGCCATGTATGCTAGACGAAGACATGATCATGTGCTTTAATTTTACTGCAAAGGAACTTTTTTTTTGTGTGTGTGTGTGTGTGTGTGTGTGTGTGTGTGTGTGTGTGTGTGTGTGTGTGTGTACTTACCTAGTTGTACTCGCCTAATTGTGGTTACAGGGGTCGATTCATAGCTCCTGTGTGTGTGTTTGTATTCGTGTGTCTTTGTGTGTCTTTGTGTGTGTTCGTGTGTGTGTTCGTGTTCCTTCTTCTTGAGTACCACGCATTTAAAACATGGTAACTGATACTCAACCTGTGTATAGTCTAATAATTTAAGAATGGTAACGTTGGAAACAAATTGAATTTAGGTTGGTTCCCACTCAGAAAGTTCCCCTCCATGCCAAAAATTAGGCCTAAGGAGAACCAGACTAAAGAATAAGGAATTTAAGGTGTGATAAAGTACTTACTTTCTCAATCAAAAACGAGAAAATTGTATAGTGAAATGTGATGATGCCGTAAAGGGTTCTCTCACAGTACATGAAGTTTGTGGCTTCACAGCTTGTGTATTTGAAATATGCTAACAATGGGTAAGCTGTTCAAGTAAGTGTGTGTGTGTGTGTGTGTGTGTGTGTGTGTGTGTGTGTGTGTGTGTGTGTGTGTGTGTGTGTGTGTGTGTGTGTGTGTGTGTGTGTGTGTGTGTGTACTCACCTACCCACCTATTTGTGGTTGCAGGGGTCGAGTCTTAGCTCCTGGCCCCGTGTGTGTGTGGGGGGGGCTTCAGATAATAAAAGACACACCCATCTACTGCTCATTAGTCATATAACCATCTCCAAACACTTTCTTTATCAACAAACAATAAAGCAAGGAATTTAAGGTATGATAAAGTACTTCCTAGTTACTATTATGAACAATAAAATTGTAGTGAATCATGTGACGGTGTCAGGTGATCAGCCAGGTGATCCTCAGCAGTTACTGTTCCATGACCTACATAACCATATCTTTGACACTTGTACATCAACATGCAAGGGAATAAGTAATTTAAAGTATAAAATTCTTGCTTGTCATAGTGAAAAGTGTGATTCCATCATCTGATTAAATGTATGAAAGGCATCACTTTTATAAACAGTAAGTTTATTTAGGTAGTAGGTTTGTAGACAACAACTACCCAGGGATGTATTACTGTCCTCTCAAGTGAGTGTAAAACAGGAGCCTGTAATTGTTTTACATGATGGTAGGATTGCTAGTGTCTTTTTTTCTGTCTTATAAACATGCAAGATTTCGGGTTTGTCTTGCTACTTCTGCTTGCACTTAGGTAACACTACACTACACTTGCATGTACAGGCATATATGTACACACCCCTCTGGGTTTTCTTGTTTTCTTACTAGGTCTTGTTCTTCTTCTTTCCTCTTATCTCCATGGGGAAGAGGAACAGAATTCTTCCTCTGTAAGTCATGCGTGTCGTAAGAGGTGACTAAAATTACAGAAGCAAGGGCTAGTAACCCTTACTCCTGTATACATTACTAAAGTTAAAAAGAGAATTTTTTTTCTTTCTCTTTGAGACCACCCTGCCCTTGTGGGATACGGCTGGTTTGTTGAAAGAAGAAAGAAAGAAGTTTATTTAGGTACAGGTACACATAAGTACAATTATCATACACAGTAACATGTGTAAATTACCCAGGATAACCCAAAAAAAAGGTCAGAGTAACTTGTTTCCATTGGGGTCCTTCTATAACCATCTATTGCTCATCCTGGAGTTTACCTGGAGAGAGAGTTTTGGGGGTCAACGCCCTCGCAGCCCAGTCTGTGATCAGGCCTCCTGGTGGATCAGAGCCTGATCAACAAGGCTGTTACTGCTGGCTGCACGCAATCCAAAGTACAAGCCACAGCCTGGCTGGTCAGGTACCGACTTTAGGTGCTTGTCCAGTGCCTGCTTAAAGACAGCCAGGGGTCTATTGGTAATCCCCCTTATGTATGCTGGGAGGCAGTTGAACAGTCTCGGGGCCCCTGACACTTATTGTATTGTCTCTTAACGTGCTAGTGACACACCTGCTTTTCATTGGGGGGATGCTGCATCGTCTGCCGAGTCTTTTGCTTTCGTTGTGAGTGATTTTCGTGTGCAAGTTCAGTACTAGTCCCTCTAGGATTTTCCAGGTGTATATAATCATGTATCTCTCCCGCCTGCATTTCAGGGAGTACAGGTTCAGGAACTTCAAGTGCTCCCAGTAATTGAGGTGTTTTATCTCCGTTATGCATGCCGTGAAGGTTCTCTGTACATTTTCTAGGTCAGCAGTTTCACCTGCCTTGAGAGGTGCTGTTAGTGTGCAGCAATATTCCAGCCTAGATAGAACAAGCGACCTGAAGAGTGTCATCATGGGCTTGGCATCCCTAGTTTTGAAGGTTCTCATTATCCATCCTGTCATTTTTCTAGCAGATGCAATTGATACAATGTTATGGTCCTCGAAGGTGAGATCCTCCGACACGATCACTCCCAGGTCTTCGACGTTGATTTTTCGCTCTATTTTGTGGAAGGAATTTGTTTTGTACTCTGATGAAGTTTTAATTTCCTCATGTTTACCATATCGGAGTAATTGAAATTTCTCATTGTTGAACTTCATATTGTTTTCTGCAGCCCACTGAAAGATTTGGTTGATGTCCGCCTGGAGCCGTGCAGTGTCTGCAATGGAAGACACTGTCATGCAGATGATTCGGGTGTCATCTGCAAAGGAACACATGGTGCTGTAGCTGACATCCTTGTCTATGTCAGGTATGAGGATGAGAAACAAGATGGGAGCGAGTACTGTGCCTTGTGGAACGGAGCTTTTCACCATAGCCGCCTCAGACTTTACTCTGTTGACTACTACTCTTTGTGTTCTGTTTGTGAGGAAATTATAGATCCATCTACCAACTTTAACTGTTATTCCTTTAGCACGCATTTTGTGCACTATTACGCCATGGTCACACTTGTCAAAGGCTTTTGCAAAGTCTGTATATATTACATCTGCATTCTTTTTGCGTTCTAGTGCATCTAGGACCTTGTCATAGTAATCCAGTAGCTGAGACAGACAGGAGTGACCTGCTCTAAACCCATGTTGCCCTGGGTTGTGTAATTCATGGGTATCTAGATGGGTGGCGATCTTGCTTCTTAGGACCCTTTCAAAGATTTTTATGATATGGGATGTTAGTGCTATCGGTCTGTAGTTCTTTGCTGTTGCTTTACTGCCCCCTTTGTGGAGTGGGGCTATGTCTGTTGTTTTTAGTAACTGTGGGACGACCCTCGTGTCCATGCTCCCTCTCCATAGGATGGTAGAAGCTCGTGATAGGGACCTCTTGCAGTTCTTGATGAACACGGAGTTCCATGAGTCTGGCTCAGAGGCAGAGTGCATGGGCATGTCATTTATTGCCTGTTCGAAGTCATTTGGCATCAGGATAATATCAGATAGGCTTCTGTTAACCAAATTCTGTGGCTTTCTCATAAAAAAATAATTTTGATCTTCGACTCTGTCTGGTTAGCTACTTGCTAAAAACTGAGTCATATTGGGACTTGAGTAGCTCACTCATTTCCTTGCTGTCATCTGTGTAGGACCCTACATCAACAAATATAAACAAAGTAATGCAAAACTCTTTCTTGTTACGTTTTAAATATATTCAGATAAGATTAAACATATTCTGATAAGATAGTACGTATATTAATTTGAAAGTATATTAATTTGTAATAGTCACTGGTTGTGTATTAGCTCTCTCTGTTTTCTTTGGATGGAGTGCCATGCCCATTTTCTTTGAATGGAGTAGAGGTATACTGTGTCAAAGAGCATCATCAAACCCAAGCTTCCCACAGAACTTATTAATCAAGTTTATTTAGTAAGTTTTTATT
This sequence comes from Cherax quadricarinatus, assembly GCF_038502225.1. Classification (NCBI taxonomy): domain Eukaryota; kingdom Metazoa; phylum Arthropoda; class Malacostraca; order Decapoda; family Parastacidae; genus Cherax; species Cherax quadricarinatus. The sequence continues at coordinate 9,917,853 of NC_091355.1, read as the reverse complement.
TGGGATTTAAGTGCATAAAAAACATTTCTAGATTAACAGCTAACAACATCTGCAATTTTGTCAAAATCTTCATTATTTTTTTATTAAATAAACACGTAAAAGAATTTGCTAGTTTTTTGAGGTGCTGTGTACCAAACCTGCTTTTCCCATACATTAAATGTACATTTCATAAAGCACTGATTTAACCCTTTGACTGTCGAAGGGCCAAATCCTGAAGTTGCTTCTGGTGTCGCAAAATATTCGAAAAAAAAAAAAATTATTTTTTCTTATGAAATGATAGAGAATCTTTTCCCGATTGTAAAGACACCAAAAAAACGAAATTTGATGGAAAACTGACGGAATTACGCTCTCGCGAAGTTAGCGACTTCGGCGATATTTAAAAATCGGCAATTTCGCCCACTTTGAGCCCTATTTTCGGCTAATTCCGTTATTCCAGTCAACCAAACTCATAACTATTTCTTCAGAACTCTATTTTTTCTATCGATTGAGTACAAGAAACTGCCCATTTACCGATTTCAACTACCCAATAACATGGTCAGAAATTTGCAATTTGGCCAATTTCACGAAAATTAAAAAATACGACAATTTCAAAATAAGGTCCAGAATGAACAATGCAGACATTCCTGGCTCTAAAATAACATTTTCTTTGTTCATCAGTCATGTCTCCAGGTCCCTGTGATATTACTCTTGCTTTTTATTTTGAAATTTTATTCAAACAAAAAATAGAAGATTTACTGTTATGCAGACTACTGCAATACTGTAATAATTGTAAAAATTACATCAACCCATTCATGACTGCGTATTAGAATGGCTAGTTGGACATTTATTGGACAATGACATCATTTGTTCACTTTTGAACATCGGCAAAAATCAAACATTTCCTGTACTTTGTGCTCCATTTCCAGGTTCTTTTTATAGTAAAATTAATCAAAATCACCTCCATTTCTATAATATAGTTTCCATTCTATCAAATGAGACCAAGAAAACGAGAATACAACCACAAATACTATACGAAAATAGACCACAAAGTCGGCATTTTAATTAAAAAAAACGGTTGGAGTTTTTTTTTCTCATTATGCACTGCGTGCTCCAGGATTTTTTTTATGTGGTGCACACTGACCACACAGACCCATTCTCTCACATGTGGGCCTACTAGCTTTCTCCTGCCTGATTTGAAGCCGCTAGAATTTATGAGTATATATACGTCAAACACGGTACCTCGCAAACGTATATATACGGCCGCGACAGTCAAAGGGTTAAGGAATGTAAATGACATGTTATATGTGGTCTGTTTGTAAGTAAATTTAGTTTAAAATATTTTTTTTTTTTTTTTTTTTGTAATTTGGATTTACTAAGCTGGCTACTCTTTTCTGAGAGTTTAAAATTCTATTGCAGTATATTCTATTCCGTAATGTTCTGAAATTATGGAAATTTGTATGGGGACTGCCTCCTTGTGAGATGTTTACCCTAGCAAGTACTGTTGACACAGACACCCTGAGATTAGTCCTCTCAGTCTCACAAGTGGCTTTGAGGACACATTTCCATATGCAACTGATCTTGCAAGAAATTCCTAACTACATGCACGAATAAAGGACTAACTTACTTGGTGGTGGAGAACATACCTCCAGAACTCCCCTGATTCCACCCCAGCAACCAGACTCCTCTTGTCCCTCTCTTAAGGGCACCACGTGCAGTGAAGGACTTAATTTCTGAAAGTATTCAGATGGTATTAGTACCATTGCCTGCACCTCAGAGCTCCCTGATTTCAGTGGGTATTCCTTAAGCAATATCTATGCAGTAAGTGACACTAGCTTCTAGACTAATACTTAAGGAGGAGATGCCCTGTAAACATACTGGTCTGTGGGCATCCGCCCACCTCGTGACCCAAAGCTTAAATCTCCCACGATCCCCCATGCATCGTTGACCAACTATATACAGGAAAATGCTGGAAATTGTCTTACTAAGGGGTGCCAGAGACTAGTCCACAGTACTTCGGGAAGCCTCTGGGTGAAGTTCAGGCTGGTATTTTGCAGACACACAGAGACCTAGTTGTTGTCTTCGCAGTGTCTGGTCTGAGAAGAATGAACTATCATCTGTCTGCCCCACTTCTGCCTCATTCAAGCATGGGGTTGCCAGTTCTCCTTAGCTAATATAGCTTAATATTCGCCTATATTAACCCTTTCAGGTTCCACAGGCCCTCTCAGAGACTTGTTCTCAGGGTCCCCCAAATTTAAAAAAAAAAAAATATTGTTTCCTACGAAAAGATAGATAATCTTTTCCTGATCATAATGACACCAAAAGTATGAAATTTGATGGAAAACTTACGGAATTGTGCTCTCACGAAGTTAACGGTCTCGACGATGTTTAAGCATTGGCGATTTTTGCCCACTATGAGCCCTATTTTCGGCCAATTCCAATGTACTAGTCGACAAAAATCATAACTATTTTGCTAGAACTCCATTTTTTCTATTGAATGAGTACGAGAAACCATCCATTTACCGATTTTAACTATCCAATAAAGTGGTCAGAATTTAGCAATTTTGCCAATTTCACACAAATTTCAAAAGATGCCAATTTCCGAAGAGTCCAGAATAAACAAGATAGACATTCCTGGCACTAAAATAACAATATCTCTGTTCGTTAGTCACATCCCCAGGCCCCTCTTATATTTCTTTGGCTTTCCACTTTGAATTTTTATTCTTACAAAAAATAGAAGATTTACTGTTATGCAGACTACTGCATTAGTGTAGAAATGGTATAAATAATATCAGCGCACTTGTGAAAGAATATTAGACTCGCCAGTTTTCGTGTATTGGACGCTTGGCATGATTTGTTTACTTTTGAGCTTTGGTAAAAATCGAACATTTCTGCTACTTTGAGTTCAATTTCAAGGTACTTTTCATTGTAAAACCAGTCAAAATCATCCCAATTTCTGTAATATGTCTTCCATGCTATAAAATGAGACCAGGAAAACTAGAATACAACAATAAATACCATACGAAAATACAGCGCAAAGTCGCTGTTTTAATCCAAAAACACGGTCAAAGTTTTTTTTCTCATTACGCACTGTGCTGCAGGATTTCTTTTATATTGCACACACTGACCACATAGACCCATTCTTTCATATGTAGGCCTACCAGCTTTCTCTCACTAGATTTGAGGGCGCTAGAATTTAGGCGTACTAGTACGTCAAAAACCCTGGAGCGTAAGCCATACTAGTACGGCCGAAACCCTGAAAGGGTTAAAGGCCTAAGCGTACCTGTGTTAAAGTCCTAAGGCTACAATATTAATATCTAAGGTTACCCCTTTAATTCTAATATTAGTTACTAACTGTATAAACCTACCTAAACCTTCCTTTTAGGGTAAATATATCAATTAATATGTACACTTGCTACCTCTGCCAACTAGGGGTGTGTGTGTGTGTGTGTACACTCACCTAATTGTACTCGCCTAATTGTGGTTGCAGGGGTCGAGACTCAGCTCCTGGCCCCGCCTCTTCACTGATCGCTACTAGGTCCTCTCTCTCTCTGCTTCCTGAGCTGTATCATACCTCTTCTTAAAACTATGTATGGTTCCTGCCTCCACTACTTCACTTGCTAGGCTATTCCACTTCCTGACAACTCTATGACTGAAGAAATACTTCCTAACGTCCCTGTGACTCGTCTGAGTCTTCAGCTTCCAGTTGTGACCCCTTGTCCCTGTGTCCCCTCTCTGGAACATCCTATCTCTGTCCACCTTGTCTATTCCCCGCAGTATCTTGTATGTCGTTATCATGTCTCCCCTGACCCTTCTGTCCTCCAGTGTCATCAGTCCGATTTCCCTCAACCTCTCCTCGTATGACATTCCCCTGAGCTCTGGGACTAGCCTTGTTGCAAACCTTTGTACTTTCTCTAACTTCTTGACATGATTGACCAGGTGTGGGTTCCAGACTGGTGCTGCATACTCCAGTATGGGCCTAACATACACAGTGTACAGTGTCTTGAACGATTCCTTATTAAGGTATCGGAACGCTATTCTCAGGTTTGCCAGGCGCCCGTATACTGCAGCAGTTATTTGGTTGATGTGTGCCTCCGATGATGTGCTCGGTGTTATGGTCACCCCAAGGTCTTTCTCCCTGAGTGAGGTCTGTAGTCTTTTTCCACCTAGCCTATACTGTCTGCAGTCTTCTTTGCCCCTCCCCAATCTTCATGACTTTGCATTTGACTGGATTGAATTCGAGAAGCCAGTTACTGGACCACATGTCCAGCCTGTCCAGGTCTCTTTGCAGTCCTGCCTCATCCTCATCCGATTTAATTCTTCTCATCAACTTCACATCATCTGCGAACAGGGACACTTCAGAGTCTATTCCTTCCTTCATGTCATTCACATATATCAAAAATAGCACTGGTCCTAGAACTGACCCCTGTGGGACCCCGCTCGTCACAGGCGCCCACTGTGATACCTCTTCACGTACCATGACTCGTTGCTGCCTCCCTGTCAGGTATTCCCTGATCCATTGCAGTGCCCTCCCTGTTACATGCGCCTGATCCTCCAGCTTCTGCACTAATCTCTTGTGGGGAACTGTGTCAAAGGCCTTCCTGCAGTCTAGGAAAACGCAATCTACCCACCCCTCTCTCTCGTGTCTTACTTCTGTTACCTTGTCATAAAACTCCAGGAGGTTTGTGATACACGATTTGCCTTCCATGAACCCATGCTGGTTTTCATTTATAATCTTGTTCCTTTCCAGGTGTTCGACCACTCTCCTCCTGATAATCTTCTCCATGACTTTGCACACAATACATGTCAGAGACACAGGTCTGTAGTTTAGCGCCTCGTTTCTGTTTCCTTTCTTAAATATGGGGACTACATTAGCTGTCTTCCATTTCTCAGGTAGTTGCCCAGTTTTAAGGGATGTGTTGAAGATTGTGGTTAGAGGCACGCACAGCATCTCTGCTCCTTCTCTAAGGACCCATGGGGAGATGTTGTCCGGTCCCATCGCCTTTGAGGTGTCAAGGTCACTTAGGAGCTTCTTCACCTCCTCCTCAGTTGTTCGTATGTCATCCAACACTTGCTGGTATATTCCCTCTTGATGTTCCCTTCTGTGCTGTCTTCCCACAGCCCTTCTTGTCTCTACTGTAAAAACTTCCTTAAATCTCCTGTTTAGCTCCTCACATACCTCCTGATCATTTCTTGTGAGTTCTCCACCTTCTATCCTTAATCTGATCACCTGGTCTTTGACTGTTGTCTTCCTCCTGATGTGCCTATACAACAGTTTCGGGTCAGTCTTGATTCTCGATGCTATGTCATTTTCATACTGTCGCTGGGCCTCCCTCCTTACCTGTGCATACTCATTCCTGGCTCTGCGACTGATCTCCCTATTTTTGTGTGTTCTCTGCCTTCTGTACTTTTTCCATTCTCTATTGCACTTTGTGTGTGTGGATGTGTGTGTGGATGTGTGTGTGGATGTGTGTGTGTGTGTGTGTGTGTGTGTGTGGATGTGTGTGTGTGTGTGGATGTGTGTGTGTGTGTGTGGATGTGCGTGTGTGTGTGGATGTGTGTGTACTCACCTAGTTGAGGTTGCAGGGGTCGAGTCCAAGCTCCTGGCCCCGCCTCTTCACTGGTCGCTACTAGGTCACTCTCCCTGAACCATGAGCTTTATCGTACCTCTGCTTAAAGCTATGTATGGATCCTGCCTCCACTACATCGCTTCCCAAACTATTCCACTTCCTGACTATGTGGCTGAAGAAATACTTCCTAACATCCCTTTGATTCATCTGTGTCTTCAGCTTCCAACTGTGTCCCCGTGTTGCTGTGTCCAGTCTCTGGAACATCCGGTCTTTGTCCACCTTGTCAATTCCTCTCAGTATTTTGTAAGTCGTTATCATGTCCCCCCATCTCTCCTGTCCTCCAGTGTCGTCAGGTTGATTTCCTTTAACCTCTCCTCATAGGACATACCTCTTAACTCTGGGACTAGTCTTGTTGCAAACCTTTGCACTTTCTCTAGTTTCTTTACATGCTTGGCTAGGTGTGGGTTCCAAACTGGTGCCGCATAATCCAATATGGGCCTAACGTACATGGTGTACAGGGTCCTGAACGATTCCTTATTAAGATGTCGGAATGCTGTTCTGAGGTTTGCCAGGCGCCCATATGCTGCGGCAGTTATTTGGTTGATGTGCGCTTCAGGAGATGTGCCTGGTGTTAAACTCACCCCAAGATCTTTTTCCTTGAGTGATGTTTGTAGTCTCTGGCCCCCTAGACTGTACTCCGTCTGCGGTCTTCTTTGCCCTTCCCCAATCCTCATGACTTTGCACTTGGTGGGATTGAACTCCAGGAGCCAGTTGCTGGACCAGGTCTGCAGCCTGTCCAGATCCCTTTGTAGTTCTGCCTGGTCTTCGATCGAATGAACTCTTCTCATCAACTTCACGTCATCTGCAAACAGGGACACCTCGGAGTTTATTCCTTCCGTCATGTCGTTCACAAATACCAGAAACAGCACTGGTCCTAGGACTGACCCCTGTGGGACCCCGCTGGACACAGGTGCCCACTCTGACACCTCGCCACTTACCATTACTCGCTGCTGTCTTCCTGACAAGTATTCCGTGATCCATTGCAGTGCCTTCCCTGTTATCCCTGCTTGGTCCTCCAGTTTTTGCACTAATCTCTTGTGTGGTACTGTGTCAAATGCCTTCTTGCAGTCCAAGAAAATGCAATCCACCCACCCCTCTCTCTCTTGTCTTACTGCTGTCACCACGAAAATCACTCACTACGAAAGCAAAAGACTTGGCAGACGATGCACCATCCCCCCAATGAAAAGCAGGGGTGTTACTAGCACGTTAAGAGACCATACAATAAGTGTCAGGGGCCCGAGACTGTTCAACTGCCTCCCAGCACACATAAGGGGGATTACCAACAGACCCCTGGCAGTCTTCAAGCTGGCACTGGACAAGCACCTAAAGTCAGTTCCTGATCAGCCGGGCTGTGGCTCGTACGTTGGTTTGCGTGCAGCCAGCAGCAACAGCCTGGTTGATCAGGCTCTGATCCACCAGGAGGCCTGGTCACAGACCGGGCCGCAGGGGCGTTGACCCCCGGAACTCTCTCCAGGTAAACTCCAGGTATGTCATAGAACTCCAGTAGGTTTGTGACACAGGATTTCCTTTCTCTGAAACCATGTTGGCTGCTGGTGATGAGATCATTTTTTTTCTAGATGTTCCACCATTCTTCTCCTGACAATCTTTTCCATGATTTTGCGTGCTATACATGTCAGTGACACTGGTCTGTAGTTTAGTGCTTCATGTCTGTCTCCTTTTTTAAAGATTGGGACCACATTTGCTGTCTTCCATGCTTCAGGCAATCTCCCTGTTTCGATAGATGTATTGAATATTGTTGTTAGGGGTACACATAGTGTCTCTGCTCCCTCTCTCAGGACCCATGGAGAGATGTTATCTGGCCCCATTGCCTTTGAGGTATCTAGCTCACTCAGAAGCCTCTTCACTTCTTCCTCGGTTGTGTGTACTGTGTCCAGCACCTGGTGGTGTACCCCACCTCTCCGTCTTTCTGGAGCCCCTTCTGTCTCCTCTGTGAACACTTCTTTGAATCTCTTGTTGAGTTCCTCACATACTTCACGATCATTTCTTGTTGTCTCTCCTCCTTCCTTCCTTAGCCTGATTACCTGGTCCTTGACTGTTGTTTTCTTCCTGATGTGGCTGTATAACAGCTTCAGGTCAGATTTGGCTTTTGCTGCTATGTCGTTTTCATATTGACGTTGGGCCTCCCTTCTTATCTGTGCATATTCGTTTCTGGCTCTACGACTGCTCTCCTTATTCTCCTGGGTCCTTTGCCTTCTATATTTCTTCCATTCCCTAGCACACTTGGTTTTTGCCTCCTTGCATCTTTGGGTGAACCATGGGCTCATCCTGGCTTTTTCATTATTCCTGTTACCCTTGGGTACAAACCTCTCCTCAGCCTCCTTGCACATTGTTGCTACATATTACATCATCTCATTAACTGGCTTCCCCTGCCAGTTCTCTGTCCCACTGAACCTCATTCAGGAAGTTCCTCATTCCTGTGTAGTCCCCTTTCCTGTAGTTTGGTTTCATTTGTCCTGGTCTTCCTGCTTCCCCCTCCACTTGTAGCTCTACTGTGTATTCGAAGCTAAAAACCACATGATCGCTGGCCCCAAGGGGTCTTTCATATGTGATGTCCTCAATGTCTGCACTACTCAAGGTGAATACTAAGTCCAGTCTTGCTGGTTCATCCTCTCCTCTCTCTCTTCTAGTGTCCCTTACGTGTTGGTACATGAAGTTTTCCAGTACCACCTCCATCATCTTAGTCCTCCATGTATCTTGGCCCCCATGTGGCTCCAAGTTCTCCCATTCGATCTCCTTGTGGTTAAAGTTGCCCATGATCAGGAGCTTTGCCCTGCATGCATGAGCTCTTCTCGCCACTGCAGCCAGTGTGTCAACCATCGCTCTATTGCTCTCATCATACTCTTGCCTTGGCCTCCTGCTGTTCTGTGGTGGGTTATACATCACTGCAATTATCACCTTGGGACCACCAGAGTGAAGCGTTCCCGCTATGTAATCACTTTCTTCTCCGCTGTCTCGTCTCTCCAGCTCATCAAAATTCCATCGGTGTTTGATCAGCAATGCCACTCCTCCACCCCCTCTGTTCCTTCTGTCTTTTCTCAGGATCTGGTATCCCGCTGGAAAGATGGCATCTGTTATCATACCTGTAAGCTTGGTTTCTGTGATCACTATGATGTCTGGTGATGCCTCTTTGACTCTTTCGTGCCACTCCTCCCACTTGTTTGTTATTCCATCAGCGTTTGTGTACCATACCTTCAGTTTCCTTTCCAACACTGTGGTTTGGGGGGCCTGTGGGGGTGGGAGACCTGGTAGCATACTGTGGGATTCTATGGTTGGGGGTTGGGTGGAAGCTGTGGGTATGGATTGTATTGTGTGTTGGGATGGTGTGATAGGTTGTGGGGTTCTGAGGATAGTTGTGTGTGTGCTTGCCCTTGCTGCTCTGTTCTGCTCTGACTGACCTCTGCTGGTTCCATCCTTGTCTCCTTTCCTAGCTCCTTTTGCTTTTTTGTCCTCTCCCTCAGCTGCTGTCTCTCTGTTTATGTTCTGTCTCTGTCTAGGAACACCTTCTTGTACTCTTCCGAGCTTTTCAACCGTGGTTTCTCTTGGAGGATCCTGTTCCGCACTGTTTCTGTCCTGAGAATCAGCTTGATCGGTCGGTTTCTCCCCTTCAAGTACCCCCCTATTCTCTGAAAATTTACAATCTCATCCATGTCTTCTCCCCCTATTTCCGTGATGATTTTCTCAATCTCCTTTCTTTCTTCCTGCCGTCTTTCAGTGTGTGTCCTTTCCTCTCTCTCCTGAAGCCCATGGATAATCCCTGATTTTGCCCTTTCCTCCTCCCATTGCCTCTCCCTCTGTGACTCTGGTTCCTGTCTGTATGTGGTCATTTTCTCCCTTGATTTTTCCAGTGGCTCTTGGTAGCATGGTTGTGCCTCAGTATTCGACCTATCTCCCTCACCATCTGCACCCATATGCTCTTCCCTTCCACTCCCTGGCCCTTCTTTGCAGGCTGATATGACCTTAGCATAATTCATATCTCCTTCCTTCCTGTTCAGCCTCTCATCTTCGTATGGTGTGTCTTCTCTGGTCACTACCCCTGAGACTTGCTTCAGCCTGTTTACCTCAAATTCTAGGACCTTTACCCTGGCTACTGCAGTTTCGACTTGTGCCTCCCAATTCTTCGTCTCCTTCTCCAACCTCTTTTCCCATTTCACAGAGAGCTCTTTCTCCATTTTTTTCAGAAAGCTCTCCTAATTTTCTCTCCCATTCTTGCTCTATCCTTTTCCACTGCTCTTCCATCCATTCCTCCCTACCAGTACCATTGTCATCTGATCCCTGATTCCTGCGAGTCCCAGCCATTTTTTTTTTTTAGTGAAAGAGAGAGAAAGAGAAAAAGAAAAAAGGGAGAGAGTGGGAGATAGGGAGAGAGAGAAGGGGAGCCTAGAAGGAGGGAAAAAGGGGGAGAAAGTGAGAGGGAAAAGGTAAGAGAGAGGGGGAGTGACAAGGGAAGAGAGAGAGAGAGAAAGAGTGAGAGGAAGAGAGAAAGAGTGAGAGGAAGAGAGAAAGAGTGAGAGGAAGAGAGAAAGAGTGAGAGGAAGAGAGAAAGAGTGAGAGGAAGAGAGAAAGAGTGAGAGGAAGAGAGAAAGAGTGAGAGGAAGAGAGAAAGAGTGAGAGGAAGGGAGAAAGAGTGAGAGGAAGAGAGAAAGAGTGAGAGGAAGAGAGAAAGAGTGAGAGGATGAGAGAGAGGATGAGAGAGAGGATGAGAGAGAGGATGAGAGAGAGGATGAGAGAGAGGATGAGAGAGAGGATGAGAGAGAGGATGAGAGAGAAAGGGGGAGAGAGAGAAAGAGAGAGGAGAGGAGAGGTAAGAGATTGGGGGGGGGGAAAGGAAGGGTTATAGGGTCACTTCACAGGAAGGTGTAAAATCCTGTATGTGTGTGTGTGTGTGTGTGTGTGTGTGTGTGCTACAGCTATTCAAGTGCCTAACAGCAGAGCTGTTCTCATCTAGTGTGTGTGCATATGTTTATGTAAACAGTCATTATTTCCCACGTATGAACTACATATGTATTGTATATGTACCCGATCTCTTGGTTCCCACTGTACTGTCTTATGCGTTTAAAATTACGTTCAAAAATAAATACACTAGGCTTCGCCTATATGCTGCTACCTCTAAATTCTATTAAATGCCAGTAAATGCTGCTTATTCTAATTCTGATAGGTCAAGGAGAGTGACCCCCAATTCCAGCTAGAGACAGGTACTATTGACCCCATGCAACTCAAACTAGGTGAATATTACTTGCGGCTGGCAGTGGAGTAACGTTGCGGGTCTGTCCTGTCCCAGAAGTTGAAGAAGTTTGATGCTTCTCGGTAATTTTTCCACTAACTTCCTGTATGCACTATAGCCTCTAGCTCTTCTAATTTTTTCACTCACTCACTGTATTTACTGACACATCTATGCATATCTCTTATCTCCCTGGTCTTGAGTCGTACTTATTCTTCAAAATACCCCACTGCATTATTATGGCAACACTATTTAGGCCTGACACAACCGTTCACCCTTCCAACGGCCCCCACTAAACACTCAGCCAATATTTCCTTTGTTTTCTTTTCTGTGATCACTTATATTTCCTTTTTTCGGGGCTTAAGTGATTATATGCACTCTTATGCGTGCACATGCCTATATCCCACACTCTATTCCTTATGGCACAGTCAGAAATTACCACCAAAACACGAGCTCAAACCGCGTGACTCCTCCACGAGTGTGTGTGTGTGTATGTGTGTGTGTGTGTGTGTGTGGATGTGTGGATGTGTGTGTGTGTGTGGATGTGTGTGTGTGTGTGGATGTGTGTGTGTGTGTGGATGTGTGTGTGTGTGTGTGGATGTGTGTGTGTGTGGATGTGTGTGTGTGTGTGTGTGGATGTGTGTGTGTGTGTGGATGTGTGTGTGTGTGTGTGGATGTGTGGATGTGTGTATGTGGATGTGTGTGTGTGTGTGGATGTGTGTGTGTGGATGTGTGTGTGTGGATGTGTGTGTGTGGATGTTAAGGGCTTGTACTGCTGTTTACTGTTTACCCTGTGGAACTTTGGGAGACCAAATAATTTCCACAGAAATCAGGGAACCAACCTCGAACATTAAATGATGTATAACTAAAATAAATGAGTGGATGCTGTGTGAGATTGCATCTACCTGCAGACAAGGCTGTAAGAGTTTAACTTCATATATTAATAAATGGCTTGCTTTTTTTAATTTTCTGTTGTTCATTTTACATGCTCTCGTAACATCACAGTACAGTGGTACCTTGACTTACGAGTTTAATTCGTTTCGTGACCGAGCTCATAACTCAATTTGCTCGTATATCAAATAAATTTTCCTCATTGAAATTAATTGAAATGCCATTAATCTGTTCCAGCCCCCAAAAAACCCGAGTCTTGAGGGGCAGGAGAAAATACTTCAGTATAATGCTAATATCAACTCTGCAGCTTATTTATCTATCAGAATTGATCTAATACGACATAATAAATGCTATAACATAGAAACATGATATGTATATACTCTAGAATGAATAAAATAGGCCATAATATGGCAAGTGTCCAGGACCAGTCCAAACATATAAAATCATTACTGCTCCTTCCTATAACATGTTCTTTGGTTCTGGGTAAGAGAAAATGGAGTTTTTGAGAGGCTAACTGCACTAGATCACTAGTTTCCTAAGGAAAACACTGAAACAAAAGTGATTTTCTCGGAAATTTTTTTTTCACTGAGACGGGAGGCCAGCCCATGTTCCTATGAATATCTCGGAAGTAAGTTATTGACGTATTTCATGAAGCCCACTATTTATTATTGAAGTAGAGAGGACAGGAATCATAAAAAAATTATTGTTCTACAATTGGCTTGTGGAATATTGGAAATGCATGTATTCCAAACATTTTGGGATTTGTGTGGGAGTCAAGGGCAAGATATTTTGCAAATGTCAAAAACTTAGCAACCTTATTTTTTTGTAGAATAACTATAAGGCTAATTACACGATTACCTCCAGTGAGAACATCGCACTAGCATTATTTTACGAGTACCAACTAGTGGTGGCGTATCTGAAGCTCTCTTGTAACTTGGATTTTAGCTTGCAACTCAAAGCAAAAAATCGACCAAGTGACGGCTCGTAACTCGGAAAACTCGTAAGTTGGGGCACTCTTAAGTCAGGGTACCACTGTATAGGAAAACCTATTTTTCAAAGCAATAAATAAAAAATTGTCAGTATTATGTTGAAACATTCCTCACTAAACATTTTGAAGGTTAAATCTAAGCTGAAACATAAATTCTTTGGTTGGTGTTGCAGGTAGACGTTGGCTATCGTCCATCTCCTGGATTCCACCGGAAGGACATGACACTGGTGTTACTTTGTATAACAGTGCCATTAAGTCAAAGGTGAGACCCACCCTATATGTCTGTATAATACAGTGGACCCCCAGTTTGCGATATTAATCCGTTCCTGAGAGCTCATTGTAAACCAAAATTATCGAAAAGCAAATCAATTTTCCCCATAAGAAATAATGGAAATCAAATTAATCCGTGCAAGACACCTGTGAAAATTTGTGTGGACTGCCTCCAAGTGAGTCGCCTACCCTGGCAAACTGTTGACACCGAGCTCTGAGGTGGGTACCTCAGCCTCACAAGTGGCTTATAGGACAGATTTTCACAAATGATTGATGTTGCAAGAAACTCGCCTGCATGCACGTATAAAGGACTAACTTACTTGGTGTTGCAGCATATATCCTGATCTTCAACTTCCCTAAGCTTAGCCTTAGCCCCTTTGGACTTCCCCTCAGAAACCACGTGCAACCAGGAGCCTTAATTCCTGCCATATTCAGTCGTTATTAGTGACCTGCCTGCACCTCAGAAATTCCTATATCCAAGGGGGTGTGTATCCCCTAGTACAACTATGCAGACATGGACACTAGCTTCTACATAGACGAGAGACACTGGTACTTACTGGGCATGCACTCCCAGCTGCAACACAGGCCCACAGATCAAACTCACTCACAATTCTCCCCAGACACTGGCCAGAAATCTACGAGATAAAGTGGAGGTTTTGTCTTACTGTATGGGCCTGACGGAGGAGGTCATCTACGGTACATCGAGGTGCCTCTACCAGATTTCCCCAGGTCTCGAATGTGAAGACACGTGGGGGCGCCGTCTGCTGATCACGGCACGTCTTGTCCAGTTGGTGTCTGTCTTAAGAAGAACGAGCTGGTCTCTCTTCCAGACCCTCATCTCTTTGTTCAAACTAGGGCTGCCAGTTCTCCCTAGCTAACTTATCCTAGTGTTTGCCTACATTATCGGCCTATTACTACCTATGTTAAGGTCTTAGGTCTACATTATTATTATCTGCAGTTGCCTTAGTAAACCTAATATTAATATACTAACAGTAAAGCTACCTACTCCTTCCCTGAAGGGTAAATCTATAAATTAAATAAGCTTACCAACAATCCACGCCAACTTGAGAGAATGCTTTGTTTTGGGTGGGGTATAAGGGCCACCCAGCTCAGCCGTTCCATTACGGCCATGCCGGATCTGTCCTGTGGAACTTTAGGGACCAAATGAATTTCCACAACACCCAAAAGTATGAAAAAAAAAAATTTACCACATGAAATATTAAGTTTAATGTACACAAACTGAAGAAGACATGCACAGTTTGTAGTACTCTACTAACAATAAAATACATGACACTTACCTTTAATGAAGATCTGGTGATGATTGATGGGATGGGAGGAGGGGAGAGTGTCGAACTTATTGTTTAGAAGGGGAATCCCCTTCCATTAGGACTTGAGGTAGCAAGTCCTTTTCTGGGGTTACTTCCCTTCTTCTTTTAATGCCACTAGGACCAGCTTGAGAGTCACTGGACCTCTGTCGCACAACAGATCTGTCCATAGAGCTCTGTACCTCCCGTTCCTTTACGATTTGTCTAAAATGGGCCACAACATTGTCATTGTAATAGTCACCAGCACAGCTTACAATAGCTGTGTTAGGGTGATTTTCATCCATAAAGGTTTGTAGTTCAACCCACTTTGCACACATTTCCTTAATTTTTGAAGAAGGCACAATGGATTCCACAACTGGCATAGGCTTCTCAGGGTTAGCCCCAAACCCTTCAAAATCTTTCTTAATTTCCATACTAATTCTCACCCTTTTTACCACAGGGTTGGCACTAGAAGCTTTCTTGGAGCCCATGGTGACTTAATTTGCAGAAACAAGCACCAAAAACACTGTGATAATATGGAATGTACCGAATGTATCCTTAGATGCGAGCACACTGGCTGGCTTGTAAACACTGGGCCACACGTGGACACTTCTCGGACGAATCGCGTATGGCGGGTTTTTTAACAGGAACCGAGGCAAAATTTTTGCGTTAAAATGTATCGAATACCAGATTTATCGGATACCGATGCCATCGCAAACCGGGGGTCCACTGTACTTATACAAGGAAGCCTCATTATACAGTGCTTGTCATTAAAAGTATGCCAGTCTCTTCTAAAACCGCTACCACAAAATAGGTTGTCTGTTACACTTTAGGACTTCCTTCAAACATCTAGGAAGTGATTAACACAGGGTTTCATGGCATACATTCCCCCACAACCACAGGGATTCATAGGATAAATTCCCACACAGGGTTTCATGGCATACATTCCCCCACAACCACGGATTCATAGAATAAATTCCCCCACAACTCAGGGATGGTGTCCTCCAGCCATGGAAATGGGCTGATATCCTTTCCTTAGTAGATCTACTTATTCCAGCCCAGAGGTTCTCAATGGGTTCAAGTCTGGGGAATTTCATGGCCAGTCATTGAAAAGGGGTACCTCAATCACAAAACTACTTAGCAACAGATTTTGTGGTGTGGCATGGAGCACTGGCTTGCATAAAAATCATTACACCACAATGTTTGAAAGATTCAGACAAATGACAATTCAGGGGACATTATTACAATTAACGTTAGTGGGTATGTTTCTGTAGGATTTCCCTGGATGTATTTTTGATGTTGACGTGTCAACACTGTCCTCGAGGAACCAATGTAACCAGGTTCTCTGAATGCTCACACACATTAATGGCTTCTATTATTGCCTTCATTTTATGGCCTGCCTTATGTACTCCAATGACCTTTACAATTGTCTCTTGTATCAGTGACTTACTCTTTCCTATATTAAAATGTCAGTATTCAAAAATGTTTGATACATTCAGCCCTCAAGACCATATGGCACAGGGGGACCATGGACACAAATTCATCCACTGCACAAGCCTAGGAGGCATTAGGACACAGTCAGTAGCCTTAGAAAATTCTGAGATGGTCCGTTATGAATTGCCAGAGCAGCTTAGCTTTTTGTCTCATCTGCCAGGGTAGGGTATTACTTTGGACATTAAAGTATGCTGGGTGCTCACCACTTAGCTTACTGTAATGTCAAGCACAAACAGTAGCCCCTTAAAAGTTGTCCTTTTGAGTTCAAAACTGTTTTATTCTATGCTTATTTTCAGTGTACAGAATATAAAAATTTGCTTTTAAAAGATTTGTTGTACCATAAAAAAAAATGAAAACCTTCACTACATTTCCCTGTAGTGTTCAGGCATGTGTCATCTGATTCATGTATATTGAGTATGTATGTATAGACAGTATTATGCAGTATGTAATTATTGATTTTGTATGAAAGTTCATGTGTTATTAAAAAAAAAACTCCTCTTGTGATTATGTAGTTGGTGCACCCTGTAAATTTTTATTATTCCAGGTGCCATTAAAGACTATACATCCTGGCCTGCTAACTTGGTATTCCTGTGGCCCAACTGTATATGATTCTGCACATATTGGTCATGCTTTGTAAGTATCAGGGGTAGATAATGCCGTGCAACACTTTTTATTTATTGTAAAATACCCTTCATACACACTACCATATTACAGTGAGAGTAATATTTTAAAATTTGCTAACAAGTGCTAAGTCAGCTGCTAGGGTGTGAGACTATATACACTCAAGGGCTGCTGGCATCAACATCCTGATTGATCAGGCAGTCATCAATTAAGTATTGCCTTATCCCAGTCTGTGAATTCAGATAAGCCTTTAATGTGGACAAGTACTCTGACTGGCAGAGAGCATGTATTGGTCCTTTATATAAAGGGAAAGGGGACAAAAGAGATTGTAAAAATTACAGGGGAATAAGTTAACTGAGTATATCAGGTAAAGGTTTAACTTCCTGATTGACTGTACAGCTGCCCAGTTGCAAATTTTAGAATTAACATAGGGGTACCTCAATTAGCAGTCTGCAACAGAGCTCACTGCATCTATCCTCTATGGTAGGGTTATTATTGAAAGAATTAGAGGTAAGAGAGAGAGCAGGATAGCAGATGAACAAAGAGGCATTAGAATTGGTAGATGTGTAGATCAAGTGTTTACATTGAAGCATACATGTATATGTGAACAGTATTTAGATAAAGGTAGGGAATACACAAATAACCAAGCCGGACCAAAATGTTGTCGTAAACTCCCCTCTCCTATGTGTAGGTTATTTGTATATTGTTCCATTCATGGTATTGTGCCTTTTTGTTATTTAAAGGAGGGAAGTTTTCATTGCATTTATGGATTTAGAAAATGCTTATGATAGAATGAATAGGGTAGCAATGTGGCACATGTTGCAAGTGTATGGAATAGGTAGTAAGTTACTAAATGCTGTAAAGAGTTTTTGTCTTTGAGGATACTGAAGCTCAGGTTAGG
Source organism: Cherax quadricarinatus (assembly GCF_038502225.1). NCBI lineage: Eukaryota > Metazoa > Arthropoda > Malacostraca > Decapoda > Parastacidae > Cherax > Cherax quadricarinatus. The sequence continues at coordinate 9,900,539 of NC_091355.1, read as the reverse complement.
GTGTGTAGGAGAGAGGGAGATGATTACTTCCCAGTAAAAGTAAGTCTAGACAGGGATGTGTAATATCACCATGGTTGTTTAACATATTTATAGATGAGGTTGTAAAAGAAGTAAATGCTAGGGTGTTGGGGAGAGGGGTGGGATTAAATTATGGGGAATCAAATACAAAATGGGAGCTGATACAGTTATTCTTTGCTGATGATACTGTCCTTTGCGAGATTCTAAAGAAAAGTTGCAAAGGTTAGTGGATGAGTTTGGGAGGGTGTGTTAAGGTAGAAAGTTGAAGATGAACATAGATAAGAGTATGGTGATGAGGGTGTCAAACGATTTAGATCAAGAAAAATTGGATATCACATTGGAGGGACGAGGTATGGAAAAAGCGAATGTTTCAGATATTTGGGAGTTGACTTGTCAGCTGATGGGCTTATCAATGAAGAGATTAACCATAGAATTGATGAAGGAAAAAAAAGAAGAGTGGTGCATTGAGGTATCTGTGGAGACAAAAAATGTTATCCATGGAGGCAAAGAAGGGAATGTATGAGAGTTAAGTGGTACCAACACTCTTATGTGGGTTTGAAGCATGGGTTGTAAATGCTGCAGCAAGGAGGAGACTGGAGGCAGTGGAGATGTCATATGGTGTAAATATTATGCAGAGAATTTGTAGTGTGGAAATTAGGAGGAGGTATGATTACTAAAAGGTATTAGTCAGAGGGCTGAAGAGGGTTTGTTGAGACAGTTTGGTCATTTAAAGAGAATGAAACAAAGTAGAATGACTTGGAGAGTGTATAAATCTGTAGGGGAAAGAAGGCGGGGTAGGGGTCGTCCTCGAAAAGGTTGGAGGGAGGGGGCAAAGGAGGCTTTGTAGGCAAGGGGCTTGGACTTCCAGCAAGCGTGCATGAGCGTGTTAGTTAGGAGTGAATGGAGACAAATGGTTTTTAGAACCTGATGAGTTCTTGGAATGTGAGCAGGGTGATATTTTGTGAACAGATTCAGGGAAACGAGTGAGCCGGACTTAAGTCCCTTTAAAGGAGGGATTTGGGATATTGACAGTTTGGAGGGACATCTAAACTGTCGTATCTGAGCGCCTCTGCAAAGGCAGTGATTATGTATGAATGATGGTGAAAGTGTTTGAATGTTGAAAGCTTATTCTTTCTTTTTGGGTTTTTCTTTCTTTTTGGGTCACCCTGCCTCCATACCTGGAGAGGGCTCCGGAGGTCAATGCCCCCGTAGCCCAGTCTGTGACCAGGCCTCATGGTGGATCAGGGCCTGATCAACCAGGCTGTTACTGTTGGCTACATGCAACCCAGCGTGCGAACCACAGCCCAGCTGGTCAGGTACTGACTATAGGTGCCTGTCCAGTGCCTGCTTGAAGACAGCCAGGGGTGTATTGATAATCCCCCTTATGTATGTTGGGAGGCAGTTGAACAGTCTTGGGCCCCTCACACTTATTGTGTTGTCTCTTATCGTGCTAGTGGCACCCCTGCTTTCCATTGGGGGGATGTTACATTGTCTGCCGAGTCTTTTGCTTTCATAGGGAGTGATTTTCGTGTGCAAGTTTGGTACTAATCCCTATATGATTTTCCAAGTGTACATAATCATGCATCTCTCCCGCCTGCATTCTAGGGAGTACAGGTTGAGGAACTTCAAGCGTTCCCAGTAATTGAGGCATTTTATCGCAGTTATGTGTGCTGTGAAGGTTCTCGGTACATTTTCTAGGTCAGCAATTTCACCTGCCTTGAAAGGTGCTGTTAGTGTGCAGCAATATTCCAACCTAGATAGAACAAGCGACCTGAATAGTGTCATTATGGGCTTGGAATCCTTAGTTTTGAAGGTTCTCATTATCCATTCTATCATTTATCTAGCATATGCAATTGATACAATGTTATGGTCTTTAAACGTTAGATCCTCTGACATGATTACTCCCAGGTCTTTTACATCAGTTTTTCACTCTATTGTGTGGTTGGAATTTGTTTTATACTCTGATGTAGTTTCAGTTTCCTCATGTTTTCCATGTCGGAGTACACTAATTGCAATTTCTCATCATTGAACTTCATATTGTTTTCTGTGGCCCATTTAAAGATTTGGATGATGTCTGTCTGGAGTCTTCTGGTGTCTTAATGGAGGACACTGTCATGCAGTTTTGGGTGTCATTTGCAAAGGAAGACATGGCGCTGTGGCTTATATCTCTGTCTGTGTCAGATATGAGGATGAGGAACAAGATGGGAGCAAGTACAGTGGACCCCCGCATACCGTCGGCATCACATAACGTTCAATCCGCATACCGCTCGCTTTTATCGCAAAAATTTTGCCTTGCATACTGCTCAAAAACCCGCTCACCGCTCTTCGTCCGAGACGCGTCCAATGTGCGCCCTTAGCCAGCCTCGCATGTGCCGCCGGTGGCATTGTTTACCAGCCAGCCTCCGCGGTAACATCCAAGCATACAATCGGAACATTTCGTATTATTACAGTGTTTTTGGTGATTTTATCTGCAAAATAAGTGACCATGGGCCCCAAGAAAGCTTCTAGTGCCAACCCTACAGCAATAAGGGTGAGAATTACTATAGAGATGAAGAAAAAGATCATTGATAAGTATGAAAGTGGAGTGCGTGTCTCCGAGCTGGCCAGGTTGTATAATAAACCCCAATCAACCATCGCTACTATTGGTGGTACAGCTGCTGCTGCTGCTGCTGTACCACCGTCAGCTGCTGCTGCTGCTGTAGTACCATCTGCTGCTGCTGTAGCATCGTCTGCTGCTGCTGTAGCATCGTCTGCTGCTGCTGTAGCACTGTCAGCTGCTGTTGTACCACCGTCAGCTGCTGCTGCTGCTGCTGTAGTACCGTCTGCTACTGCTGTAGTACCGTCTGCTGCTGCTGTAGCATCGTCTGCTGCTGCTGTATCACTGTCAGCTGCTGCTGCTGCTGTATCACTCAGCTGCTGCTGCTGCTGCTGCTGCTGTATCACTGTCAGCTGCTGCTGCTGCTGCTGTAGCACCGTTGTTGGTGTGGCTTATTGAGAATACCAAGAAACAATTAACCCCAGAGGATTTGCCACCCAGGATAACCCAAAAAAGTCAGTGTCATCGAAGACTGTCTAACTTATTTCCATTGGGGTCCTTAATCTTGTCTCCCAGGATGCAACCCACACCAGTCGACTAACACCCAGGTGAACAGGGAAAAATGCCTGGAACTAGTGCTCATATTGGTGAATTTAAAGCCAGCAAAGGTTGGTTTGAGAGATTTAAGAATCGTAGTGGCATACACAGTGTGATAAGGCCTGTTCTGGAAGAAAATGCCAAACAGGACCTACAGTACTCAGGAGGAAAAGGCACTCCCAGGAGTGTCTCATCAGTCATTGCTGCATCTTCAATAAAGGTAAGTGTCATTTATTCTTCATTTAGTAGAGTAGTACATGCACAATATATATTGTGCATGTACTACTCTACTATTGTGCATGTATCCTTCTCTTTGTGTGTAGGAAAATGTATATTTCATGTGGTAAAAATTTTTTTTTCATACTTTTGGGTGTCTTGCACGGATTAATTTGATTTCCATTATTTCTTATGGGGAAAATTCATTCGCATACCGATCATTTCGCATAACAATGAGCCCTCTTGCACGGATTAAAGTCGCTATGTGGGGGTCCACTGTACTGTGCCTTGTGGAACAGAGCTTTTCACCATAGCCGCCTCAGACTTTACTCTGTTTACTACTACTCTTTGTGTTCTATTTGTTAGGAAATTATAGATCCATCTACCAACTTTTCCTGTTATTCCTTTATCATGCATTTTGTGCACTATTACACCATGGTCACACTTGTCAAAGGTTTTGCAAAGTCTGTGTATATTACACCTGCATTTTGTCTGTCTCCTACAGCATCGAGGACCTTGTCATAGTGGTCCAGTAGTTGGGACAGACAGGAGTGACCTGCTCTAAACCCATGCTGCCCTGGGTTGTGTAACTAATGGGTATCTAAATGGGTGGCAATCTTGCTTCATAGAACCCATTCAAAGATATTTATGATATGGGATGTTAGTGCTATCAGTCTGTAATTCTTTGCTATTGCTTTACTGCCCCATTGTGGAGTGGAGTTATGTCTGTTGTTTTTAGCAGCTTAGGGATTAGATACCCTGTGTCTGTGCCTCAGTGGGAAATGGCCAATATGTTGAAAAAAAAAAAAAGTACTCTGCTTGGTGGCTGTGTTGGCTGGGAACTGGATCTCGTTGAACTGGCTTATTGTTGTAACTATCTGGGTGGGTGTAATTACGGGACACAGATTTCTGTGTGTTCCTTCCAGTAATTCCACCCACCTGGACAGTCTCCACAGTAGACCAGCTAGACAAGACCAACTTTCTATCCAACAAGGTCACTGAGAAGGGGCCAAAAGCTACTTTTACTGGTTAGCCAGACTTGAATCTTGGAGGTGGGAAGTGCAGTGCCTGCACTCTAAAGGAAGTGTTTGGAATATTTGCTGTTTAGAGGGACATCTTAACTGTCATATCTGCATGCCTCTGGGAAGACAAAAATAGTGTGAATGATGGTGAGAGTTTCTTTTTCCGGGTCACCCTACCTCAGTGGGAGATGGCCAGTATGTTAAAAAAAAGTACTATAAGTACTATTCTAGGAGCAAAGGGCTAGTAACCCCTTCTGTAAAAATTACTAAATGTAAAGAAAAAGAAAAACTTTCATTTCTTCTTTTCTGGGTTACCCTGCCTTGGTGGGAGACAGCTGGTGTGTCAGAGAAATAAAGTACAGCCTCTCCTCGCTTAGCGATGTACTCGTTTACTGATGCCTCGGACTCATGACGGGCTCTCTTACCAGTATGCATGCCTAAATAATGTATATTAGAGCTTATTTCCTCTATTCTGCTTATTACAATATACAGTACACTATTGTATAAACATTTAAAAATGTATGTCCCAGAAATGTTATAAATGGTGAAAAGGTGACATTAAAACAATATCAAAGATAGTTGATACACACCCACTACCATTATAGTGTGCTCCTCACTTAGCGACGAATTCATTTACCAACATGGTCTTAGGAACGGAACTCCATCATTAAGTGAGGAGAGGCTGTACTCTTTTATTGGAATGGGTGAAAATTGAAAACAGTCCACAAAAAAAAATATAGTGTGTGCAATGAAGTATTAAAGAGTTAATGATCATGTATGTAATCTTTAATATATCATTTAGTTAGTCTTAAATTGGTCTTTGATTTAAATATCATGGTTGCTTTAACAAAAATCTCCACTTTGGCACCTTCAGGGTGGTTATTAATTATAATTATTCCCATTTTGTTGTACTGTCTATTATTTTAATTATCATTCTTGAAAGTTCTGCTATATCTTTCAGGTCTTATGTAAAGTTTGATATTATACGAAGAATCCTATCAAGAATCTTTGGTCTCAATGTTGTGATGGTGGTCGGTATCACAGATATTGATGACAAAATAATTAAAAGGGCAAAAGAAGTAAGTATGATTGAGTTTTTCTTGTTATAATGGAAAATAAAGCAGTAAATAGAATTATATATGAAAGCTGGATATAAAAAAATATAATCTTAAAAGAACATGTGAAAAGTGTTGCATGCCAGTAAAATTATGATGAAGTAAATATTTTCTCAATATTGGTGCTTTCACAGTTAACTTGAACCACCTGATTAAGTACTTGCTACCAATTTGTACATAACCATTCTTAAGGTAAGGGTCAGTCAAATTGGAGAATTTAAAAGGAAGCATAAAATTAATACTATTGTATTTACTATTGTATATACCTGTAATATAATGTGTGATTAATTCAGAAGTTAATACTGTGCTTGTCATGGAACTCGACGTACTGTAAAAATTAAATATAGTAGGTTATAAAAACTTCTCTTTCCTCTACCCACCCCTAGTTCCATACTTGAGTCTAGCTAGACTCTTAAATTGTCAATCAGTCCTGAGACTTCGTTCAAAATACTGTATGCTTATTAGATTTCCCATGCCCAAATCTGTTTTCTTTGTCTTATTTTTTCTTATGTCAGTATAAATTAGTTTGAATTAGAGATTATTACAATTTTAAGTAGTGCTCCGTGGCCTGATGGCTAAAGCTCTCGCTTCACATGGCGAGGATCTGGATTCGATTCCCAGCGAGGGTAGAAACATTGGGCGTGTTTCTTTACATTGGTTGTCTATGTTTCCCATCAGTAAAATAGGTACCTGGGTGTTAGTCAACTGGTGTTTACCTGGAGAGAGTTCCGGGGGTCAACGCCCCCGCGGCCCGGTCTGTGACCAGGCCTCCTGGTGGATCAGAGCCTGATCAACCAGGCTGTTGCTACTGGCTGCACGCAAACCAACGTACGAGCCACAGCCCGGGGTTGCATCCTGGGACAAAACTGACCTAATTTACCCAAAATACTCTGCATAACAAGTGGCTTTCTATTTAGTAGTACAGTATGTCATTGATGTCAGCTATGCCTGTATACCTTGTACATGTACTTGTAGAAATAAAGATATTACAGGTACCATCTGACTTACGACCGAGTTCGGTTCCGACAAACCGGTTGTAAGCCAAAATGGACGCAAGTCGAACCTTACTACTGAATATTAACATCACATTTTTGTAATGACTTTATTTTATTGTTTTATTTTGGTATTTCATTTTTTACTTTACTTTTTATGCTGTTAGTACTGTATTTTATACTGTAAGGTTTAGGATAAACACTGTGTACAACACAAACAGTTGTTAATTTTCCAGAAATTTGGCATAAAAAACACTGCCGTAAGTCGAATGGTCATATGTCGAGCAGGTCGTAAGTCGGATGGTAGGTGTGTTATTATTATTATTATTATTGTTGTTGGAGTGTGAGCAGGGTAATATTTAGTGAAGGGATTCAGGGAAACCGGTTATTTTAATATAGCCAGACTTGAGTCCTGGACTTTAAAGGAGGGGTTTGGGATATTGGCAGTTTGGAGGGATATGTTGTGTATCTTTATATGTATATGCTTCTAAACTGTTGTATTCTGAGCACCTCTGCAAAAACAGTGATAATGTGTGAGTGAGGTGAAAGTGTTGAATGATGATGAAAGTATTTTCTTTTTGGGGATTTTCTTTCTTTTTTGGGTCACCCTGCCTCGGTGGGAGACAGCCGACGGGTTGAAAAAAAAAATTATTATTATTACTATTATTATGGACTTAAGGAATCACATGAGAAAGTAAACGGTGGTAATAGGATCGCCACATGTAAGTTAATTCATACAAAGCAAAACTACATAGAGTGAGAGGGAAACCTGTATTTCTAATGGTTATGTGAATAATATTTCATTTTATCTGTAACCATCTCTTCTTTTATTGCAGCTAATTAAGACTACATCTTTTACTTGTCTAGCTTAATGTCAACTTCAAGGAGATTACTGAATTACATGAGCAGGAGTTTTTTGCGGACATGGATCGCCTACGAGTGCTTCGCCCTTCGCTGGCACCCAGAGTGACAGAATATGTTCCTCACATTATTTCCTTTGTCCAGGGCATCATTGATAGAAAACTGGCGTATGCTGTTAATGACGGTGAGTTTAGTCTTAAGGTGTTGTCCATCTGCATTTTAGATCAGGAAATAAAACTGTTATAGAAACTAGGCCACCAAGTTGAAAATATACTCCATGTTCGTGCCAGAAGCGCATACCTCTTAGTCTTCCTCAAACTTTTCATCACCTGCATTTTATAGTTCACCAGGTGTCAAAGAGGTCATGTAGCAAACGTACATTATGATGTTCTTCCCAGGACTGAAGATGTGAACACTTCTTGGTCTTCCTCAACTCTTTCATCCCATGCTTTTAATTGTTCACCTTTTCATTATGTGGTTTGTGCTAAGTGTGATCTAAATATTTTTCATGTTATTTTCCCATGGCACTGATAAAGAGTCATTTATGACCTTAAAAAGCTTTTGCCAACCATTTTTCCACATTTCTGGAGAGTGATATGTTGTTCATAGATTTTAGCCATAATACTCAGGAAGAAATTGAACTGAATATTGTTATTTGTTATAATTTTCTTCAACTTCCAGGGTCAGTGTACTTTGATACTAAAGCATATGGTCGTTATGGGAAAATGTCTCCATTGGATGAGTCGTTGGACATGCGTGGAGCTGGTATAAAGAAATCAGCTCGAGACTTTGCTCTCTGGAAGGGAGCCAAGGGTGGCGAGCCATCTTGGGACTCTCCCTGGGGTCGTGGTAGACCTGGATGGCATATTGAATGCTCTGCAATGGCTAGGTAACTTTGATTTGAATGGAACACTCTTTCAAAGTGGTTTCCAAGAGAGGTTGTCATAACATCTAAAGTTCCAGTCTTTAGAGTCTAAATCAACTCTTTCTAACCTGTCTTCTGTTATATTATGTTTCTCAGTGATTAAATAATCATATAATTAAAAAAATCCCATGGATGTAGCACCTGGAACTACCACCACCACCTCCTCCTCTAATTTACTGCATTATTTCAATATTCTGTTTGCCACAAATCTTAATTGTATTTTGGCTCCATTTTTTCTTAATTCATCACTGTGTCCTCGTGTTCTCCCTTTCAAAGGTGCCAAGAAATCTTCGCAGTATCTTTTTTGTCATATTCTTTTATGACCTTACATATGGCTTCTTTAATGTTTTCAGCCGTTCATTGTAATTTTTTATTTTTAGCTCTGTGAGCCTTTTTAAGGCTTTCTTTGGGCTTTTTCCAACTCGTCCATTTTTTGTTTTTTAGGTGTGAATTCCACACAACCACTGCTAAGTATATTTTAGTTTTCATTAAACATGGTCTGTACAATTTTTTTTTAGCTTTTCTCTCTATATTTGAGAGCTAGTATGTAGTATATGGTTTGCAGCTAAATTTGTTTGAAAAAATTATATATGCTTAATTTTTGGTACTGGAGAACATACACTGATGCAATAGCAGTGAAATAATCTTTGTGTGAATTTTATAGTAGTATAATGGTTTCTAATCTATCATGATTATGATAGGTTTTTTATTAGCTGATTATCCACTCATTCAGTCTAGTATTGTAATGTTTTGTATTTTTGTGTGTGTATTTTCAGTCATATATTGGGTACACAACTGGACTTGCACTCTGGAGGGATTGACTTACTTTTTCCTCACCATGAAAATGAGGAAGCACAGTGCTGTGGTTACCATGGCTGTCATCAGTGGTGTAATTACTGGATACACACTGGTGAGTATCCTCTCATAATGATCTTTAACCCATTGACTGTTTCGGTCGTATATATACATCTTACAAGCCAATGTGTTTGGCGTATATATACTACTCAAAAATTCTAACGGCTTCAAATCAAGCGGGAGAAAGCTGGTACTCCCACATGTGAGAGAATGGGTTTGTGTGTTCAGTGTGTGCAGCATAAAAAAAAATCCTGCAGCACACAGTGCATAATGAGAAAAAAAAAACTGACAGTGTTTTTGGATTAAAACACCGACCTTGAGGTGTATTTTTGTATAGTATGTATTTTGTATTCTCGTTTTCTTGGTCTCATTTGATAGAATGGAAGACATATTATAAAAATAGAGATGATTTTGATTGGTTTCTCTGAAAAGGACCTTGAAATGGAGCTCAAAGTAGTGGAAATGTTCAGTTTTTGCCGATGTTCAAGAGTACACAAATGACATCATTGTCCAATAAATGTCCAACTAGCCATTCTAATACGCAGTCATGAATGGGTTGACATTATTTATACAATTATTACAATAATGCAGTAGTCTGCATAACAATAAATCTTCTATTTTTTGTGTGAATAAAAATTCAAAATAGAAAGCAAGAGTAATATAACAGGGGCCTGGAGACATGACTGATGAACAGATAAAATTTTATTTTAGTGCCAAGAATGTCTGCATTGTTCATTCTGGACCCTATTTTGAAATTGGCATATTTTTTAATTTTGCGTGAAATTGGCCAAATTGCCAATTTCTGACCACTTTATTGCGTAGTTGAAAATCAGTAAATGGGTGGTTTATTGTACTCAATCGATAGAACAAATGGAGTTCTAAAGAAATAGCTATGATTTTGGTCGACTGGAACAATGGAATTGGCTGAAAATAGGGCTCAAAGTGTGTGAAATCGCCGATGTGTAAATATCTCTGAGATTGCTTACTTTGTGAGAGCATAATTCTGCAAGTTTTCCATCATATTTTGTACTTTTGGTGTCATTAGCATCAGGAAAAGTTTCTCTGTCGTTTCATAAGAAAAAATAACTTTTTTTTTTTTTCCAAATATTTTGCGACACTGAGAGACACTCTAGGATTGGGGGTTGCGACAGTCAAAGAGTTAATTAACTGTGTTTAAATTTGTGATTTTCAGAATACCAAGTAGCCTGTTAGTCAGAATACCAAGAACCACAGTACAAGGTAGCCTGTTAGTCACAGTACTATGTAAGACACAATTCCTAGAATCTTGAAAGGACTTCATATGTTGAAAGACAGATAACACTGGAAATGAGTGAGTAAAAGGTGGGGAAAGAGAGGAAGAAGTTTGGGAAGAGGGAAATTGTGATTGAGGGAAGGCAGATAAATGAATGCAAACAAGCCCTATATTCAAAGGCTGGGGGATTAGGACAGAAATTTACATGTAAGGAGCCAAAGCACTGAGATGTGTAAACAGTCGTCAAACTGATGTGTGGAGGGAGGCCAGTTTTTAATACAAAGGAAGGAATTTGCCCTTGGAAAATAACTAAGAGTCCTTTCATTATCATTCTTTCAGCAGAGATTTTGATACTGAACTCCCTGGTAAATATGGGTCAAGTGTTTTCCTGAGTGGGAGTCAGTTTTTTCACTCCAGGAAGTCAAAATATACATTCAGCTATGTATCCTCATGAATGTAAGGAAATGAGAAATTAGGCTGAAAAAGGCAAAGACAGGCTCAAAAAATACCTGAGGGCCAAATCATAGAATCTGTTGTATTCTGGGACATGAAGCTTGCAGAGCTCTGAGGAAAGAACTGAGTGCTGTTCTTAAAACACTGAGGAGGATGTTCATATGGCCTGAATAGGTCATCATTTTCCTATCAGCTCCTGGGAATCTCCAGGACCTGAAGTAGAAGGTTCCTTCTCTTTGTGTAAGGCTTTGTCCTGCTGAGGAACACTCATGACAGGTTGTTTGGCAGTCAGAGCCAGTGAACAAAGTAGAAAGTATTGTTATCACTCTCAGGTATCCTCATTGAGCAGAGCAGATGATCAACCACATGTAGGTTGGTAGACAGCAGTCATCCAGAGAAGTATATAGAGGCACTACTGTCCTGTCTTATACGTAAATGTGAAACAAGCCTACTAAAAGCTTTACGTTCTGAAATCATTGCTTGTTTTTTCATTTCTATTTTATAAACATGTAAGATGGTAGGTATATTTTAAAATGTTTACTTAACGTATGTACACACTTTCCTGTGTTTCATAATGATTCTTATACTTGATATGTCCTTCCTTTCTGATTTAGGAAACCTGGTCCGAGGCCAGGTTTCTGGACCAATGGTCCCTGGAATCTTTAACCTTATATATAATGGATACAGTATACTATATCCTGTCTGAGACTTAGACCCACCAAGGGACAGAAATCAAAACTGATTGTAGAGATATCCAGTGTGTATAATACAAGTGGAAGGTGAAGATAGCATATCTAGTTAACCAGCTGTGATTTAGTAGTACTTACTGGGCTGTATAGAGGTAAATGGAAATGTTAGCATTCTGGTTGTTTTCTTAGTGGGTCATTAGAGCTCCACCCTCCACCCTCCACCCTTCACCAGCACCCTTGGTGCTGGTGAAGGAATCTTTGAATCAAAGAGTTGGAGCTACCTTGCTCTTCCTTGGATCAAACAATTATTTTCCATTCACCAGGTGCTGTATGACCCTAGTGGGTTTGACTTTTCTCCATAATGATGATGATAATTAGATCCCCATGGCAGAAAAATACTTTTTATATATATTTATTGCAGGCCACCTTCATACTAAAGGAACAGAGAAGATGTCGAAGTCATTATCAAATACAATAGGCATTCAGGCGCTACTTGAACAACATTCAGTCAATACCTTTCGGCTTTTCTGCCTCCTCTCACACTATCGCAATAGTGAGTACCTTTGTCTTGTCTCAGTTTAGCCTCTATTGGAATTGTTCTAATTGCACACATTATTTATTTTTGTATAATTTGGATATGTTTCAAGTGCTGTTACTGTATATATATACAAATTAATGTACCGTAAATACAAATTTGATATGTAGTGGCAGTTGTCACAGATGCTTTTAGCTGATGACATGGTTCTTTTGGGAGAGTCTGAAGAGAAGTTTCAAAGATTAATTGAAGAATTTGGCAGGGTATGTAAAAGGAGGAAATTAAAAGTGAACATGGGAAAAAGCAAGATGATGAGAGTAACAAAATCTAGGCAGTGAAGTACTGAATATTAAATTAAAGAGAGAGATTATGGAGGAAGCAGATGTGTTCAGGCATTTGAGAGTAAATCTGTCAGTGGATGGGTCTATGAAGGACAAGGTGAACCATGGAATTGATGAGATAGGTGGTGCATTGTGGTGTCTATGGCAACAAAGACCTTTATCAATGGAGACAAAAAGGGGAATGTACCTAAGTACAGTAGTACGAACACACATAGGTGTGAAGCATGGGTTTTAAACAGTGGAGTGAGGAGAAAACTGGAGCAGTGGAGATGTCATGTTTGAGGGCAATGTGTGGTGTGAATATTATGCAGAGAATTGAGAGCTTGGAGATTAAAAGATGGCATGGGTTTACTAAAACTATTATTCAGAGTGCTGAGGAGGGGTTGTTGAGGTGGTTTAGATATTCAAATAAGACGAAAAAGGTGCTTTTGTATGACTTCAAAAGATTTGCTTTTTTATCCACCTTTTTTTTTCTTGGCGTTGCTACAGTCATTTAATGTCAGTACTCTTTCACAGTTTTTTACAGTAATGTTAATTTTTGCTAACCCATATATGATATGTAACATTCAGAGGTGGAATATACTCAGATGTCCATGGCTCAAGCAAAGGCGCACCTGAGGCGGATACGCTCCTTTCTTCATGATGCTTATGCGTATATCAATGGCCAGTTGAAATGTGCACCACTTGATGAAGCAGGGCTGAAGCAGGTGAGAGTTTTATAATTACTTATAGTTTGCTTTATGCTTTATTAAGGGGTCCTCTTTTTTCATGGAACATCCTTCAAAAAAGGCTATATTATAAAAAAAAATTTTGCTGCTTTATCAAGTGTAGCTTTATTAATTTAATACAGAGGCTATAAAAGAGAAAGAGATGCTTAATAACTTGATTACCCATTCAGATTTTTTATTCAGAAAAACATGACTTGCATGGAACAATATAACCAACATGGAGACAAAACTGGAAAGAAAGTTTGTCTGTATATTTTGACCTCCAATTGAGATACAAGAGACTGGGAAAGAGATATGTTTATATTGTGGACTGGAGGTCACATGAAGGTATGTGGTGACATCTCATCATTGGGTTAAATTGTCTCTGAGTATTTATGAGATTCAGGGTTTAAATTGTTTACTATAGTTCTGAGAATGCCAGATCCTTTGAGATTTGAATTTAATTTTTAATAGTACAGTGCTGTACTTGAATTTCTTATTCACAGTTACAGTTGTTTCCATGGCTATAAAAGTGCTTAAATTCATTTGGGGGTTGGGTCCCACTTTGTTATGGCAAAAAGGGAGGTGGAAGGAGATGGTGGACTAAGTTAAAAGAGTGGGACTATCCAGACTGAAGTTTAAGTGGATAATAATGGATATGAAAGTTAAGATGCATGTGCAACATCTGGTTATCTTTATTGTAGACGTTTTGCCATCCAGTGGCTTTATCAATACAGATTCTGGGACATAATTAGAAGACAGTAGAACTATATTCCCACCTGCTTTTAACATTTCTATCTTTATCCCATCAATCCCACCTGCCTTACCCCTCTTTCATTCTACCAAGATTCCAAGATTCTAGGAATTGTCTTACATAGTACTGTGACTAACAAACATACTTCCCCTACACTCACACCTGCTTTTCCTCACTCCTACAAGATGTCATTCCTCCTTGCCCTATATACGAAATCACAGCTTCCCTGTTTTCATCAACACTTAACAATTCCTCAAAATATTCCCTCCATCTTCCTGATACCCCTAACTCTCCATTTACGAACTCTCCTCTCCTATTTTTAACTGTCAAATCCATTTGTTCCCTAGGCTTCCTCAGCTTATTAATCTCGCTCCAAAACTTTTTCTTATTTTCATTCAGCAAAGTTAGTTGATAACATCTCACCCACTCCCTCATTTGCTCTCTTTTTACATTGCTTTGCCACTCTCTTAACCTCTCTTTCTCTCCATATACTCTTCCCTCCTTGCATCACTTCTGCTTTGTAAAAACCTCTCGTATGCTAACTTTTTCTCCCTTACTACTCTTTACATCATCATTCCACCAATCACTCTTCTTCCTCCCGCACCCACTTTCATGTAACCACGAACTTCTGCTGAACACTCTAACACTACATTCTTAAACCTACCCCATACATCTTCAACCCCATTGCCTATACTCTCACTAGCCCATCTATCCTCCAATAGTTGTTTATATCTTACCGTAACTGCCTCCTCTTTTAGTTTATACACCTTCACCTCTCTCTTACTTGCTGCTTCTATTTTCCTTGTATCCCATCTACCTTTTACTCTCACTGTAGCTACAACTAAAAAGTGATCTGATATATCTGTGGCTCCTCTATAAACATGTACATCCTGAAGTCTACTCAACAGTCTTTTATCTACCAATACATAGTCCAACAAACTACTGTCATTATGCCCTACATCATATTTTGTATACTTATCCTCTTTTTCTTAAAATATGTATTACCTATAATTAAACCCCTTTCTATACAAAGTTCAATCAAAGGGCTCCCATTATCATTTACACCTGGCACCCCAAACTTACCTACCACACCCTCTCTAAATGTTTCTCCTACTTTAACATTTAGGTTCTCTACCACAATTACTCTCTCACTTGGTTCAAAGGTTCCTATACATTCGCTTAACATCTCCCAAAAATCTCTCTCTCTCCTCTACACTCCTCTCTTCTCCAGGTGCATACATGCTTATTATGACCCACTTTTTGCATCCGACCCTTATTTTAATCCACATAATCCTTGAATTTACACATTTATATTCTCTCTTCCTATAAAAGGGAAGTGGGAATGGAGTAATGCAGACTGACAAGCTGGATATAGAGAATATTTGAAGAGATTTCACGTCAGATTTGGCGGATTCGTTGGCACACAAATTCAGAGATGCACCAGTAGGAATCATTACTGTAGCACTGACCATAGAGAGGAAGGTAGAAGAATCAGTAGTCCTCTGAAAGAATGAATTGTTGCTCATGAGTGGAATTGAGGTTTTGAGACCAACGAGGCATCCTACAGTCCAAGATATCCGGAGAACTCCAGTGAAGATGGTAGAAATTGAAAGTGAAAACTGTAGGACAATCATGGATAGTAAATTCTTTTAAATGTGCTAGTACTTACTAAAATATTGCCAGGCCTAAATTGAGTGAATTACCCCCAAGATTTTGACTGGTGAAATGGCTTATTTCCTCAGCAATACAAATCCATCTATTAGCTACAAAACTTCTACAGCTCAGCAAATGTTCAAAAAATATAAGAATTGAATGGTAGGGTCAGAAGAGTGAGAGGTGCACTGAGCGGTTTTCAGAAGACATTTGTTTGATTAGGCAAGGCAAGTTTAATGGCATCTGTATCACTGACCTAACACTAATACTTCTTAATACCACAGAAGGCAAACAAGATGACATTCTGGGCTTAAAATTTTTAAGGATTTTATCTAAACTAAAACTTGTTTTTTTTAATTTCAGAAACTGGTTGAAACTCGATTTAAGGTGAAAAGATCACTAGCAGATGATTTTGATACAGTGCGAGCACTGGATGCAGTACTTGATCTAATAAACCTTGGCAATAAGGAACTCCAAAAAAAGCCACAGGTATTATCTTTGCTGGTTTTTAGACTACTGCTACATTAAGGTTTCGTAGAATGCTTTTAAAATGTATTATATGTAATGGTGATAATGTTTCATCAAAAGTGCATTCTGTTTAGGTAAAACTTATTAAAATATCAAAAACTCAGTTGTGCATTTGAAAACTAATAATGAAGACAGCCATAAAATGCATTCCTGATACAGTGGTACCTCAAGTTTCGAATAGCTCCCAACTCGATCAGTTATGTAAGTGTATTTTTGTAAGTGCTTTCGTAAGTGTATTTTTGGGGGTCTGAAACGGGCTAATCTAATTTACATTATTCCTCATGGGAACAAATTCGTTCAGTATCGGCACTCGAACAGTCTTCTGGAACAAATTAAGTTTGTAACTCGAGGTACCACTGTATTTTATTGTTATTTTATCATTTGGTAACATATTGAAAAGCAAATTGAAAAATTTGTGTGTAACCTATCCTTTTCATAGATTAGAAAGTCAAGGATTTTTTATTTGAAGAATTTAGCAAAATGATGTTTTCCTTTCAAAGAATAAATGTTTGATATATAAAGCATCATGTGTGAATTATTATAATTTCCCATCTTAAAGACAACTTGAAAAAATTTATGTATTCTTGTGTTGTCCTTGCTTTCAGGAGTATCAACTTACAAAAATTTATATTTTCTTGTGTTGTCCTTGCTTTCAAGAGTACCAGTCTGTCAAGAAGTGCAGGAACAATGGTAGCTGTGTGTAGTTATATCCACTACCTAATGGAGGATGTGTTTGGTATTCATTTTCCCAGTGTGGTAAGTGATTGTGGAAAAAAAAGAATGCATTATACAGCATTTTGCTGTAGAAGGCGAAGATTGTGTGTTGTAGTTCCCTTGTCTGGGAGGGGTTATAAATTAAGATATTGTGGGTCATTTGTTAAGGACAAGAGGATGAAGTGTTATATTGGTATGTTCCAGTTCAGTCACTAGCCCAGGGAGATGAGAAGGATTGCAATGTGTTATGGAGCTTGTCTAAAGGGATGGAGGATTGCAAGATGTTTAGGGCCATTTAATCATGGGAATGGGGGTTCATGGTACTAGAATTGGTAGCAGTCTTTTCTAGCACAAGTGATCTTATAGATTGCGCAAAATTCCTTTGTTTTCTTCCTTGTTCTTAGACATACATGGTTGCCTGTCAAATACCTCCTAGTTTTATGAGTGTAGCATTGATCACTGTTGTATCCTAATCCATGATACGAGACTTTGTCTCCATGTATTATGTAATAAACATAACTATGTTCCCTAAACCTTAATTAGTGCATGTGTATGGGGGAAAATATTAATGTCTACCTAGGGAACAGAGAATTACAGATTTACATATAATTTTTTGTTGTTTTAAGTAGGATGTGTTACAGGGACAAATACACAATGCATCACTATCTAATGCTACAGCTAGTAGTAAAGAGGAAATAAATGCTGGATGTATGGTTTAAAAATAATAAATCAAGTAACTGTGATAGAAATTTAGGTAGGAAATGAAAAGCTAGTTGCAACTTGCAAGTCCTTATTAATACACTTGAAAACATGAGAAAACTGTAGCCATTGGTCTTAATCCATTCAAGAGCTATTAATCCAAAGAATTGGAGCTCGCCTGCCCTATGATACTTATGGGTTTAGCACTTCATCATAAATTAAATAAAAAATAAATGACAACATGTGTAGTTTGGCAAACTCAACCTGTGATGACAAGCACCACCCCACAGTGAACCACTCAATCTGTGTTGACAAGCACCACCCCACAGTGAACCACTCAATCTGTGTTGACAAGCACCACCCCACAGTGAACCACTCAACCTGTGTTGACAAGCACCACCCCAGAGTGAACCACTCAACCTGTGTTGACAAGCACCACCCCCACAGTGAACCACTCAACCTGTGTTGACAAGCACCACTCCACAGTGAACCACTCAACCTGTGTTGACAAGCACCACCCCACGGTGAACCACTTAACCTGTGTTGACAAGCACCACCCCACAGTGAACCACTCAACCTGTGTTGACAAGCTCCACCCCACAGTGAACCACTCAACCTGTGTTGACAAGCACCACCCCACAGTGAACCACTCAACCTGTGTTGACAAGCACCACCCTACAGTGAACCACTCAACCTGTGTTGACAAGCACCACCCCACAGTGAACCAACTCAACCCGTGTTGACAAGCACCACCCCACAGTGAACCACTCGACCTGTGTTGACGAGCACCACCCCACGGTGAGCCACTCAACCTGTGTTGACAAGCACCACCCCACAGTGAACCACTCAACCTGTGTTGACGAGCACCACCCCACAGTGAACCACTCAGCCTGTGATGACAAGCACCACCCCACAGTGAACCACTCAACCTGTGTTGACAAGCACCACCCCACAGTGAACCAACTCAACCTGTGTTGACAAGCACCACCCCACAGTGAACCACTTGACCTGTGTTGACGAGCACCACCCCACGGTGAGCCACTCAACCTGTGTTGACAAGCACCACCCCACAGTGAACCACTCAACCTGTGTTGACGAGCACCACCCCACAGTGAACCACTCAGCCTGTGATGACAAGCACCACCCCACAGTGAACCACTCAACCTGTGTTGACAAGCACCACCCCACAGTGAACCACTCAATCCGTGTTGACAAGCACCACCCCACAGTGAACCACTCAACCTGTGTTGACAAGCACCACCCCACAGTGAACCACTCAACCTGTGTTGACAAGCACCACCCCACAGTGAACCACTCAACCTGTGTTGACAAGCACCACCCCACAGTGAACCACTCAATCCGTGTT
Organism: Cherax quadricarinatus; assembly: GCF_038502225.1. Lineage (NCBI taxonomy): Eukaryota > Metazoa > Arthropoda > Malacostraca > Decapoda > Parastacidae > Cherax > Cherax quadricarinatus. The sequence goes on along the minus strand of NC_091355.1, from coordinate 9,881,711 downwards.
GACAAGCACCACCCCACAGTGAACCACTCAACCTGTGTTGACAAGCACCACCCCACAGTGAACCACTCAACCTGTGTTGACAAGCACCACCCCACAGTGAACCACTCAATCTGTGTTGACAAGCACCACCCCAGAGTGAACCACTCAAGCTGTGTTGACAAGCACCACTCCACAGTGAACCACTCAACCTTGCAATGCATGCTGCAGCATTTTTTTTTTTTTTTTTTTTTTTTTTTTTTTTTAAACAAGTCAGCCGTCTCCCACCGAGGCAGGGTGACCCAAAAAGAAAATACTTTCATCATCATTCAACACTTTCACCTCACTCACACATAATCATATGCTGCAGCATATGATTACCTATATGTGACTGCATATCTGTAGCTACAGGAACAGAGCTAAGCTCATGGTGTCCCTTCAGTATGTATTTCATCTGTTGTAAATTTTTTTTTTTAAAGTTTCCATTGGTTGTAGCACTATCTTCTTTAGTAACCTATTCCATTGACCTTCTGATGTTTGCAAAGGACAGCATCTTTCTTATTTCTTATAAGGAACCTTATACAGTGGACCCCCGGTTAACGATATTTTTTCAATCCAGAAGTATGTTCAGGTGCCAGTACTGACCGAATTTGTTCCCATAAGGAATATTGTGAAGTAGATTAGTCCATTTCAGACCCCCAAACATGCACGTACAAACGCACTTACATAAATACACTTCGCATTCGGAGGTGATCGTTATGCTGGGGTCCACTGTAAATGCCTTCAATAGTCATAAGCACTATAGAGTTTTTTCTGTAGACTGAAAAAAGTTTGTTTTGAATACCTCTGTATAGTAAATTTATTTTTTTAACATGTCGGCCGATTCCCACTGAGGCAGGGTAACCCAAAAAGAAAGAAGAAACTCTCATCTTCATTCAACACTTTCCCCTACCTATTATCTACCTTATATCTTGTCTTATTTCTATACTCTTCCACCCTTGATGTTACTGAATAATAGGAAGATTATTTTTTAAAGCTTATGCAAATGAAACATTAAATTTGAAACATAACCAGCATAGGTACATATCATTGAACTTAATGACTTCTTGTGGCTTTCCAACAGAGTGATGCATCTAATTTGTCTTTAGAATCCGGAGGTCGCTTGTCTCAGGTAATGAACTCTGTGGTTGATCTACGGCAACAAGTGAGAGCTTTCGCACTTTTACAGGACGAAGACTCCATGAAGGCAAGGAAAGAGTTTTCAGAAATTTTAGCCAATTTTATATTTAAACTTGTATAATAACATCAGCTTTGTATAGTTTTGTGAAATTATTCAAATGCAATATACTTTTATCCTACAGCAAGTACTGACCCCTGACGAGAAGAAAGCTAAGAGGAAGGAACGTATCCCTCTTTTGAAAGCCTGTGATAATCTTAGAGATAATTTATTGAAATCTGGCTTACATATTAAGGTAAGAACAAAAAACTTAATTACTCCATTTTCTTAATTTATTTTTTCTGTGATCTATCAGCTTTAACAATGAGATTTGTTTAGATTATGCAAAATCCTACTGAATGAGTCACATGGCAGACACTGAGAGTGATTTTTGCCCCTGGCTATTTTAGTTAAAAAAAATTTGTTTATATTATGTAAGATACTATTAAATTGTATATTAAATTGTTATGGTTGTTGTAGGATGGCAGTGAAAGACAGAAACACAAGGGGCAGGTTAGTATAGTGGGTTTAAAGAAGTATTTTTCAGTGGCTTGGACATGTGAGAATGAATGATAGAATCACAACAGTAATGTGAAGGTGCAAATTAGAAGGTATTAAGAGGAATAAGTTACAAACTTAACACTTTGGAAAAGTAGGTGTGTATACATGAAAGAGCCCAGTGAAAGTAAAATAACGACTATGGATAGATGGGATACAGATACAAACTTGGAATCTTTTGTCTTGGCTGGTCCTGCACAGGAAAAGTTCCTGGGAGAAACAAGATGTCAAAGAGATAGAAATTCAAATGAATTTCTAAATTTATTAAAAAGGTGTGTGTTAAATCTTTGAAATTACAGAGTAAAGAGGAACATCAGTGTCAAGACTCTCTTGATACCCATTCAGCTGTTTTTCAATTGCCAACTGATAATTCATTGACTAATAGTTTATTTATGTAAGACAATCTGATAATTGTTTTTATAAGAGGAATCCTAAACAGTTTAATTTCATTCTTTAGGTTCTAAACTGTGAAGTGTGTATCAGGTTCCTTATTGTATTTTAATAGGTTTTAGAATCGGTGGAATTGACTGAAATGTATCAAACCATACCCCCGGCCGGGATTGAACCCACGGTCATAGTCTCAAAACTCCAGCCCGTCGCGTTATGCCCGTATGCATAACCTTCCCATAAAAAAAACAGAAAAAAAAAATCACTGTTGTCAAATATTGCATTACTTTTAAATTTCAAATTCAAAGTTGTTAGAATGAAACAGAAGTTTTATAATTACATACCATTCTCTCTCCAGGATCATCATGGCAGCACATCATGGTCTATTGCTGAGGAATCTGTTGGTGAGTTTCTCTCAGTATTTTATTGTTTGTATATGTGTATACAGTAGTGTAGTAACATATGTAATTTATGTACAAAGTCAAAGAGTAATTATAATAATTTAATGGAACCAAGACAGAGATGTGAACATAAAAATATACTGTACTAGTATATAAACCATAATGTTCAGTATAAGTATAATGAATTTGCCTAGAACAGGGTAGAATGGTGAATGGCATTCCAAACGTGAATGCCTGTTTTATTTAAGGCTTGGGGACGTCTGATGAGGACTTCCATGTTTGCCTTTATTTTTTTTTTAACTCTTGAAAGTGGTGGAAGTATGTGATTACCTCTATGTAGCAACAGGTTGTAGCATTAGAATCTTTGATAGAGAAGGAGAGGTCAATTTGTCGGGTAATATGAATGCAAGAATGGGAAACAGTAAGGTAGCAAATAATGAATAAGGGGTGAAAACACATTATCACACATCCATTTTCCCCTGTGAACACCCACAGTAAAAACTGTATCTCACTTTTTCGCTCAATTCACTTTCTTCACCTCCATTTTTTCCCCATTATGTAGAGGCAGCCTGACAGCTGAACCACCAGAACTGGTTGATATCTCTGACTTCTTATCTTGAGATGAGTGATACTTCATTTTCTCAGTCTTCTGGCAGGTCTGAGCCTCTAGAATATGTAGTAGATCATCGTTCTCCTGTAACCACCAGACAACCTGACCTGTTGGACTAGAGTATTGTACTCCCAGATGCTATTTCTGGTAAAATGCTGTTAATCACTCTCCAATTTAGATATGGGAGGTTGAAATCTCCTAAGATGGTAATGTTTGGTAGTATAGGATTTTGTAAACTTCCTAAGCAGCAATCAGTGCATGTATTCCTTATTTGTTCAATTAATTCCTCTGCTGTTGTCAATGGAATTTTCTTTGAGAATAATTGCCAGGTGCATGTTCTGTACTTTTATTCTGAGTACTTCTGCAAAATCATTTGATTATTTTAGCATTTCTGTGTAAATTAATGCATTTTTCACATACAGTACAGACCTATTCCCTGCAGCCCTCTGCAACTTATTTGTTCTAGGCTTGATACATAATTTTTCAATACATAAGCTTATGGATTATGCCTAGGATCACATACACACTTGCAATTAGAATAGGGATACAAACCCCTAGACTTCCATTTATGAGCAATTCCTAGGTGTTACAACTGTTTTGAGTGTGGACCTGTTCTAGTTACAGGAATTTTACTCAAATATTTTTTAAGGTCAACACTCATTTCCTTCCTCATGACTTCACAGACTGTGTGCCACAGCAAGGATTGCAATGTATTGCAGTCCAACACCTTTAGGAGGTTCAGCTCCCTGCAGTGTTTTCAATTGCTCCTTCAGCTCCCTGCTATACCATATCCACACTTTTAATGCATATTCTATATTGTATTTGTAGGTTCTTTGTGAATACAGTGCATTTTGTTTTGTCCATGACTAATGTTCCATTTTCATGATCATCTTCAGTGCTTCTAAAAGTGCTTATGAAAGAAAGGAGAGATTCCTAGCATTAGTATCTGTGTACTGCGTTTAAAAACTAGGTGATTTTAAGTAGTTAGGTATGATATTTTTGGAAAAGTTTGGTGAAGAGGGACAAGTTGGTCTAATGATTATTTAATAATACTTAATTTAAAAAATATTTTGTAAACCAATTTGGACAGTGTCCAGTAATGACGTAAAAGTGGGCAGCACAGTACTTTGCATTGTGAAGGAGGAAGGGTGAGGGTGTTGCAATATGGATGGCCATTCTGAATTTTGATGTCAGTATTTTCATTAGTTTAAATTGGGAAGGTACAGTATTTCATCATTTGTCTGAATTCAAGAGCTGTATGACCACCAGATGGGTTTGGTGCCAACTTGTTAAAATAAATACATGTACAATACATGAATAAAATTTGAAAATTTTCTCTTTCAGGAAGTGATCAACTGAAGGAAGACAAGGAATCATAACTTTAGTTATTAAATTTTTCTTTAATGTAAATAAAACATTCCTGAGAGATTTAGGCAATGATGGTAGAAAGAGCAACTGTACTTTAGCAGCTAAGTAATCTAAATTTAGTGTACAGTATTTTGATTTAATGGAATTTATACCTCACGTTGCTTTTAATTCTCTTTGGTAAAGATTTTTTTTCATATTTTGAAAAGTGGCAGACCAGAGGGAGGATGGGTGTAGCACACTTTTTAGGTTCTGTTTTTTTTTCCCATATTAGTGTCTTTCTCAAGTGTTTGGCAAGACCAAGAAATTAACATTTTGGTTCTCAGGACAGTATAAATCATACCCCTTAGTGAAGCACAGTGCCTTGATGCTGTAGAGGAGCTCTTTATCCAAGGAAGTGAACCTATCTTCTCTGAATCAAACTTAATTGTCCCCTATTCACTGAATGACCCCTCCTATGGTTTCAGTACTTCTCTCATATATAGCAACTGGTGTTAATATTAGTCAAACCATTCAGGATCTGTGGACAAATATAAAGTGCTTCTTCCAATTACAGCGAACATCATTATTCATAAAATTGCTATTTATTGAGGAAGTAACACTATATTAGTGGTGCCTTGTTTAGGCCTAATTAGAGCCTTTCAGGAGCACTTGAAATTGTTAAGTCTCTATCCAGTAGGGAAGCACTTCATCCTACATAAGTAAACAAGTAAAAAGCCCTAGCTCCTTCCCAAGGGAAATGAAAAGTTGAGATATAAAGCAGTGTTGTACTAGGCCTAGGAAAGGTTAGTTTGCAGTTGCTCGTAAGTAGTAATATTGACCGTTTAGTCACATTCAGTCATGACAAAAAACTGAAAGTTACAATGAAAGTCATAAAAAATAAAAATAAAAAAATGTCGTAGAATATGCCAATCTATAACTTATTAAAATCACCTTGTAACCCCCCCCCCCCCATTATAGAGTTGCTTGTATGACAGAGGGTTCAAGAATAAAAATCATAGTACCATGGCTGGAAGTTGCACTTGAAAGAGAAGCCTTATTACAATGTCTGTCCTGGACCATTGTCAAATCACAAATGGGGTGAGAAAAGTAGTGAAGGTCAAGAGATTATTCAGTAGGTGGTAAGGGAAGAAGGTAGTAGTAGCAGTAGCAGAAGTTAGTGTATAAGAACAGGATTACTGAAGGAGCTCTACCGGATTTTGTCAGGCAGGATTAGTGATAGTGAATTACATTTATTTCTCTCTCTCCTGTACTCTGTATGATGTATTTAATTTGATCTCAGCATTTCCTAATTCTCTAGCCAGTGTTTGCTTTTCATTTTTCAGAGTCTGCTTCCTTTGAGAAACCCTTATTTATCTTCACCTATAGAGGGGAATTGAAATATCTCCATACTAACATCCATATCCAGAAGAGCAGGGAAGAACTGCAGTAGGCCACTAGTCCAAGCTAGGAAATACATGGAAGCAGAAAAGAGGAAAGTTAGAAGATATGTCAAGAGAAAAGTAGAGGAAGTGGCAAAAGCCAGGTAGTCACAAGTATTCTGAAGGTTAGAGCATTTTACAGTATGTTAAAAAAGGCAAGAATCTGCAGAAGCAGTCAGGATTAAGATTCATGCTGTAAAAGTTGTGCATAAGGACTGACTCAGCAAAACAGTATCCTTGAAGGTTAGAAAAAGGTGTAGTTTTAGAGCACAAGTATTAACTGGTCCTCCTCTAAGTCATATCATAAAAGGAGTGGCTAGTTTCACAAAGTATTGGAGAGAACAAGAGAAGGAAATGGAGTAGATACTGGAGCATCAGTGGCAGTACTAGTATAAACATGATTACTGCAAAAGGTATTAGCTTGACAAAAATCAAGTTTGATAGAGGGTGTTTAAGCTCTTAAATTAAATCTTACAATACTGTTCTCTACCCCTCAAGGGAGGTTCCTTGATGCTGGTGAGGGGTTCTTGATCTAGGGAATTGGATCTGTGCTCCAGTTCCCTGAATTAAGCCTGAATACCTTCCATTCCCCACCCCCAAGCACTATACTCTATGGGTTTAGTGCTTCCCCATGATAATAATCATCAGGTCATCCCTTATACACAACTTTCCTAACATGAATCATAGTCCTGACTTTGCTTCTGTAGATGCCTGTGCTGTATAGCCCTTGTGGCTTAGCACTTCTTTTTGATTATAATAATGTAGATGCCTGCCTTTCTCGGTATATATACTGTAAAATGCTATCTTCAGAACACTCGTGACTTGACCTGACCTTTGCCACCACCCCTCCTTTCCTCTTAGCCTGTCTTCTGCATCTTTTTTGTCTTCCCTGTCATCTATTTCTTGTTTCCTTATATTTCCTGGTTTAGGCCAGTTGGCCTACTATAGTTCTTTTCTGACCTCTGGAAGACAGGTGTTAATGTTGATATATTTCAATTTCCACCACCTTGAAATATAATTCACTATCACTAGTCTTGCCTGGTGTGGGCCAATAGAACTGCAGTGCTCCTCTTCTACACTTTTTGTACTACATTCTGTACTATTATATCTACTGCTAACCCTACTTCACTACTACTATTTACCAATTGCTTCTTACCCAGTCTCCTACCACATGGTCTTTTGGCTTCTACTTTTCTCACCCGAGTTGTGCCTAGAGAACAGTCCAGGACTGACCAAATCATAAGGTTCCTCTCTCAAGTGCAGGCTTCTGATGAAGAGGGGTATGCACTTTTATTCACTGGAAGTGCTGTATAGCCCTTGTGGCTTAGCATTTTTTTTTATTTATAATAATAAATTCACTGGAAGTCATCATCATAAGAGTAGATTTCACAATGCCACAGAAAAAAAAAAGTGACAGTTTTAAACACTTGAATTTGTTTATTAATTGAATGAAATGTTTGTTAATGTACATAGTGTAAATATAAATTGTAAATAAAAGAATTTTTCAACAATACTTTTATTGTTCAAAAAAGTTTTCACAGACAATGAAAGACAAGTATAAAAAAATATTTACATTATATTCTAAGCGGGCATGAAAATTGTCTCCAGTTTAAATGGTCAATTCTTATTCCATACAATGTACGAGTGAACTTCAAAACCAAGCAGCTCACAATGCTTGTTTAAGAAAGTTCATAAAATAAATACAAATGTGTTCTACAACTCAAAAATGACCCAAGAATTTAAGGATAAAAATTATCCAACAGTACAGGTTGTTTTGGGTCCAATTATTCACGTGCAACAAGAGAATTTGTAAATACTATACATTAAATTGTTAAGAAACCCAACAGTTTGATTCAGTAGTGAACTTATCCACAACAAGTCACAATTTACACGAACTTTACGAATGGCAACTGCTACATATTATTGCTTTGAAGACAATAAAATAATATAAAAAACTGTACATATAAATTATTGAAAGCATTGCCTTTACAAAATGGCAAGTTTTTATGTGGAATATGAAATAAATGAGTTTTCATAATGGTCCCTCCATACTAAAGTGCCATTCTCTGTATTATGGCACTTAATATACATATAGCTCTAGGACTGCTGTATTAAATTATGAGCTGCAGTATGGATTGGGAAAAGTAATTAAGAGATCAATACATAATCTTATTAACACTTGGAAGCATGATGGACACCCTGGGCCCAAACTTACCCAGCACTTGAGATCGGTAGTACTTTTAAAATATAAATTATACTTCCTTTGTACCAGAGAACAATCAAGATAATATTTACTAAATCAAGTTTAAAAACTCAAATGCTGTTCAAGAACTCTGGGCATGGATGTGCCAGGTTCACAGAATAAGATCATCTGACTAGATTATTAAGGGTGAAACTTCTGTGACAGGGCAAGGAATTATGCACTTGAGACTGGTATTACATAGCATTGTCTTCCTTTATAATGCAAAGGTACAAGAGTTACATTACCAGACCAAGATAAGAGGACTTTCCATTCCTGTCACATTAACAAGGCAGTATATATTTTTAAATGTATATATAAATGAATTTATGTCATCCTTCCATACAATAAACACCCTTAGCAACACAGTATGATTCAATCTGAAATAGCTGGCTAGAAATATATACAAGAACAAACTTCAATACCCGTTACTGGTTCATACTGTTGTGGTGGCTCTTGGAACATTAAGTATAGATGCCATGTACTTCATGATCACAACAGTTATATTCTTTACCTTTGTGCTTTTACATGACCTGGGAGGTGAATGTGTCATGTGAATACTGTCATGAATGTAAATCACTATAAAACATACCTGCACTCTAAGTTTAGTTTTTTCAACCTTAATTTAGCAAATGACTCAAAACTTTTCATACCTACTCCAAAACATTTACTCCATTATGAAGAATAATGATTTGTCTAACAATAATGACAAAGGTGTTTAATTTTTTAACAGTTATTTACCATTTTTACATAAGATGCAAATGGAATACTAGATATAAAAAAATTTAACTTCTTTAGAGAACAGTGACAAATGAAACATTTTCATTAAAAAGATATGTTAAAGGCTTTGTTAAGACAGGCAGCATGATGATTTTCATTTATAGCTTGCTGATAATCCTCCTGTCACATTACTAATGATCTTGTGAAAATTCGAGCAGGGACTATGTATTTATAATTCTCATCTTCTAAAAATGCCACATACTAACTCCCACATGGAAACCATAGGACCAAACCCCTCAATGCTTCTTAAAATCATAAAAATGAATGGGGCAAAGTGGGAGAATGGTGTGGTAATCAATATAGGGAGGGATAAAAGCAGCACAAGAGATGAGCAGTTTTGTGATGGTTAAAAGTGAACTATATTTGAGCATTATTTCCAATATAACCCATACAGCTTGCATTTAATATATGGAAGGTATGCAATTTCAAGTATACTGAATGACTAACTACTTCCACACATTTTGAAAATGGCAAATTAATATTGCACTGCAAATCACTTAATTTTATCAATTTCAGAATCTTATGGATATAATTTAACTTATGGGATTAACAATATAATGCTCAAACTCGATTCAACAATGATTCCATCAAGTACTGTCCTTAATATTCTATGTACAACACCAACAACATAATTTGGAACACACTAAATGTGTGTTATCCACACAATAAGCTGGTACTCTTGATGCCACTATCATGCTTACTTAGGAATAAAACTTCACACCCACCACACGATGGTCCTCTATTCGTTGGTCAAATTTCTAAGTGCCAGGGCTGTTTTTAAATGAGACACTTTAAATACACTATATCCCCAAGATATTAATTAACTATGTGTGGAATGTATCAGCAGCAATACAATGAAACAAGGTTTAAGATAAATGGTTGTACCATTCATTATGAAAATGGGCCAACAGTTTATGAATTAAACTTCACACACTTGTCAGGTGAAAGAGGTAGTGGGGGTACTCCCAGTATCCTTAAATTGTTTGTTTCTAAAAAAAAAAAAAAAAAAAAAAAAAAAAAAAAAAAAAAAAAAAAAAAAAAAAAAAAAAAAAAAAAAAAAAAAAAAAAAAAAAAAAAGCATGCCATTCCATCTATACTTGTATGCAAAGGAGGAGTACGTTGAGCGTTCAATCATACATGCGACATAACTGGCACTATCTATGTCACTTTCTTTTCCATACTCAAAAAAGCTAGGTGACGTGCAGAATTTTCCTCAAATGCTTTGACAGCTGGCCATCTTCACACTTTGTGCCCAAGATGTAATAATGCTTTGAAAATTTCCTGTAGTACCTGTATATTGCATTTTTATCTGGCTAGGAAGTGAAAGCAGCCACCATTTGCTTGCACTAAAAAACAATGTGTGAAGAGTGATTGTTACTTCATCAAATATACCCAATGAGGAAGTATAAATTAACAAAGGTACATGTATATGATGTTACACATTAACAAAATCCTTTATAGAAAATTATTCAATACAAAGTTAAATGTTAAATTAGCATATTATGAATGTACTCACTAACAACAGCACACCATTTCACCTACCAAAAATGGCTAATGCATTAACTGCATATGTAAAGTACACCATTATAGCACTTTTAGACAATTTCTACAGCAGGAATTTTTGTCATATATAATATATATATATAATATATATATAATATATATATATTATATATATAATATATATATATACACACATGATCTAGCAATTTCTCAGATGGTGTAATCTTTGTAAAGTAACTTTCAATATCAAATCACACATCTAAACATTACAACATTTCTGAATAGGAAACATTTCTGACCTACCATTGTTTGATTATCTTGGTAAGAAATTTTTTTTTATGAACAGGGAGCAACAGCACAATCTGTGCAATTATTCCTCTTTATAAACATTAGTGCCAACACTGAAAACAAAAGTACAGTTGTATGTCTAAAGGGTATAGTTCCAATGCCCTCACAAGAAAGTATTTCTAACAACCTTAAGAGCATGGAAATTAATGTGACTGGACACCTTCATGGTACCCATAGTAGTATGAATTGGACACTTTCAAGTAAAAAGACTGGATCAAGACAGCTGTGTGCATCCACATAAGCTGAAATCAGCAATGCAAGGGATGATCAATATTCAGGATGATAGGCAATTAAAACCCAGTGTCAGAGAGCAAAGGTTGGTAAAGCACAATCTGTGTGCCACACACAAGTAAACCCTCTTCAATTACCAACAACCTCACAGAGCTGTCTCTTTGCGAGGAGTGGGTGTGGAGACATGACCTGGTGCTGTACGGGCTGAGGCACCACAAGACCCAGTTGTGGTAGGAAGGCTAGATGTTGGACGGAGGCCATGTGATGTCCTCTGACGGGGCGAGCGAGATGCAGTTACATCCCGAGAAGGCTTGGCCTCTTGAATCTTTCGCAACAAGATCTGGAAAAATAAAAGAACAATTCTGATAACATAAAAGTCAGTATTAACTTTAAAATGTTTTGTTATGCTATTAAAAATATGAAGTCCATTTCCTGTAAAGATCTGATTACTGCACTCTCCAACTTTATATTGTAATAAAATACAGTACCACGTTAGCACTAGTTTCCATAGCCAAAGAAATGTTAAGACCCAGTTCCTGAAGCCATTATGTATCTCTAATCCTTAAACAGGATGGGTATAGTGCATAACATTGCAAAACTATTACATGCAGCCTGGTGCTCCTAAACTGGTAAAGAAACATTACAGGAATATGAACTACAGTAGGAAACAGAAAAGTAGAGTATATACGTAGGTATGTGTGTGTGTATATATGTGTATTTTTTTGTTAACACTTTGGCTGTTTCCCACAGAGGCAGGGTGACAAAAAAAAAAAAAAATTCCACCATCATTCACACTCACTGTCTTTGCAGAGGCACTTAGATATAGCAATTCAGACGTCACTCCAAACAGCCAATATCCCAAACCCTCCCTGAAAGTGCAGGCATTGTACTTCTCATCTCCAGGACTCAAGCCTTGGTAACTGGTTTCCCTGAATCCCTTAAAAATATTACCCTGCTGACACTCCAACAGCTTGTCAGGTCTCCAAAAACCATTCATCTCCATTCACTCCTATCTAAACAAGCTCACACATGCCTGCTGCATGTCCAAGCCCCTTGTACACAACCTCTTATACCCCCTCCCTCCATCCTTTCCTAGGATGACCCCTACCCTTCCTTCCCTCCACTACAAATTTATACACCCTCCAAGTCATCCTATTTTGCTCCATCCTCTCTAAATGACCAAACCACCTCAACAACTCATCTTCAGTCCTCTGAATAATACTCTTAATATATTCACACCTCTTAATTTCCACACTATGAATTCTCTGCATAATATTTACACCATACATTGCCCTTAGACATGACATCTGCACTGCCTCCAGCCTCCTCCTTGCTGCAGCATTTACAACCCATGCTTCACACAAGTGTGCTGGTACCACTATACTCTCATACATTCCTTCTTTACCTGCACCACTTGCCTTTTTTCCTTCATCAATTCTATGGCTGACCTCACCCTTCATTAACCCATAAATATTAAAGTTGATTTGTAATTTTTACATATTCACAAGACAAAGAAAATACCAGCAGTTCTACCAGAGTGCAAAATTTTAACAGACTTCTATTTCACATACATACAGCAATGCTTGTACCTCAATGGATGGTTGCTGTTTACCAACTTATTACCTTAACCCCAGAAATTATTATTCAAGCCTGTATTGATGCATTAAAACTGCCACTGCAAACTGTTGAGTATAATATCAAATAGTATGCTTCCATTTGACCTTATACAGGAGGAGGTCATCATATCAAAACCTGATTATTTAACCCTTAACCCTTTGAGGGTCCGTCCCGTAGATCTACGGCTTTACGTTCAGGGTCCAAACCGTAGATCTACGTCATGAGCTCAGCTCACTCTGAAAACTGTGAGTGGTACATTTGGGCCTAGATATGAGAGAATACATCTATGTGGTATGTGTGCACCACATAAAACAGATCCTGCAGCATGCTGTGTATAATGAGAGAAAAAAACTGAAATCATGATTTTTCGATTAAAACAGCGACTTTGCAGTGTTTTTTCGTATGTTTTTTATAGTTGTACAGTGGACCCCCGCATAACGATTACCTCCGAATGCGACCAATTATGTAAGTGTATTTATGTAAGTGCGTTTGTATGTGTATGTTTGGGGGTCTGAAATGGACTAATCTACTTCACAATATTTCTTATGGGAACAAATTCGGTCAGTACTGGCACCTGAACATACTTCTGGAGTGAAAAAATATTGTTAACCGGGGGTCCACTGTATTTGCGATTTCTTGGTCTCATTTGATAGAATGGAAGACATATTACAGAAATAAAGATGATTTTGATTGGTTTTAGCACTGGAAATGGCTTGAAACTGAGCTCAAAGTAGCAGAAATGTTAAATTTTTGCCGATATTCAAGAGTAAACAAACGACCTCACATGTCTAATACACGCCAGCTGGTGGGTCTAATATGCATTCACAAATATGGTGATGATATTTATACAATTATTACAGTATTGCATAACAGTAAATCTTCTATTTTTTGGTGTGAATAAAAATTCATTATGTGAATAAAAAATCAAAATGGAATTTATTTGTAAAGCCTCAAAACTTAACTAATGAACAGAAGAAATGTTAGTTTAGTTCCAGGAATACCTACATTGTTTATTCTGGACCTTATTTTGAAATTGGAATATTTTGAACTTTGTGTAAAATTGGCCAAATTAACAATTTCTGATCACTTTAACCCTTTGACTGTCGCGGCCGTATATATACGTTTTACGAGGTGCCGTGTTTGACGTATATATACTCATAAATTCTAGCGGCTTCAAATCAAGCAGGAGAAAGCTGGTAGGCCCACATGTGAGAGAATGGGTCTGTGTGGTCAGTGCACCATATAAAAAAAATCCTGGAGCACGCAGTGCATAATGAGAAAAAAAAAACTCCGACCGTTTTTTTTAATTAAAATGCAGACTTTGTGGTCTATTTTCGTATAGTATTTATGGTTGTATTCTCGTTTTCTTGGTCTCATTTGATAGAATGGAAAACATATTACAGAAATAGAGGTGATTTTGATTGATTTTACTATAAAAAGAACCTAGAAATGGAGCTCAAAGTAGGGGAAATGTTTGATTTTTGCCAATGTTCAAAAGTAAACAAATGATGCCATTGTCCAATAAATGTCCAACTAGCCATTCTAATATGCAGTCATGAATGGGTTGATGTTATTTATACAGTTATTACAGCATTGCAGTAGTCTGCATAATAGTAAGTAATATTTTTTGTTTGAATAAAAATTCAAAAAAGAAAGCAAGAGTAATATCAGAAGGGCCTGGAGACGTGACTGATGAACAAAGAAAACGTTATTTTAGAGCCAGGAATGTCTGCATTGTTCATTCTGGACCTTATTTTGAAATTGTCATATTTTTTAGATTTTGTGAAATTGGCCAAATTGCAAATTTCTGACCACATTATTAGGTAGTTGAAATCAGTAAATGGGCAGTTTCTTGTATTCAATCGATAGAAAAAATGAAGTTCTAAAGAAATAGCTATGAGTTTGGGCGACTGGAACAATGGAATTAGCCGAAAATAGGGCTCAAAGTGGGCGAAATCGCCGATTTGTAAACAGCGCCGAGGTCGCTAACTTCGCGAGAGCATAATTCCGTCAGTTTTCCATCAAATTTCGTTTTTTTGGTGTCATTACAATCGGGAAAAGATTCTCTATCATTTCATAAGAAAAAATAATTTTTTTTTTTTTTAAATTTTGCGACACCAGGAGACACCTCAGGATTGGGGGTTGCAACAGTCAAAGGGTTAATTTGTAGTTGAAACAGTTGACTTGGCGATTTCTTGTGCTCAATCGATAGAATAGAAGTAATACTAGTGAAATAGCTAAGAATTTGGTTGACTGGAATAATGTAATTGGCCTAAAACGGGAGTCAAAGTCGGCAAAATCGCCGATTCGTAAATATTGCTGACATCAAAATTCGCGAGCATAATTTCGTCAATTTTCCATCAAATTTCGTACTTTTTGTTTTATTACCTTCACAAAAAGATTCTCTACCATTTCACAAGAAAAAATAACAAATTTTTTTTTTGAAAATTCTTGGACACTGGGGCACCACTTCAGATTTGGGCCTTGGACCCTGAAGGGGTTAAACTGTCCAAACAGATCTACGTTCACATGCATAGTGCTCCAAAAGTAGATCTAATTTTTTTTTTACATATTTTTAAATACATAACAAAAAAAAAAATGAATATCTAAGTTTTTTTACACGTTTTCAAATGTAAAAAAGAAAAAGACGCTCTACATTTTTTACATACTTTCAAATGTTGAAAAAACGTGGATCTACATTTGGACAGTTTAAGGGTTAAAGGTAGATGTTGAAAATTGCAGCTCAATCTATGAATAAACAAATAGGCAAGCATTATATGCTACTAGGGTATATATATATATATATATATATACCTATATATATCTAGGTAATAGGTTGGTAGACAGCAAACGCCCAGGGAGGTACTACCGTCCTGCCAAGTGAGTGTAAAACGAAAGCCTGTAATTGTTTTACATGATGGTAGGATTGCTGGTGTCCTTTTTTGTCTCAAACATGCAAAATTTCAGGTACGTCTTGCTACTTCTACTTACACTTAGGCCACACTACACATACATGTACAAGCATATACTCTAGGTGCCTGTCGTGCTGAACAGGTAAAACTTGCGATTTTGGCTTAAACAGCAATGCTCTTCTTGCCGAATAAGGCGAGTGAAAATTTGTGCATCCCTTATACCTTTGATATACCTTTGAAAAGTTTTGAGATTTTATCTACTCTGAGTCCGGCCATGGGTCAGGCTCCAATAATTTCGCAAAAATTATTCTGAACCTAACGAAAAAAATATATTTCATTGTGACTTGATGAAGCCCACTGTGTGGGTGAAACGTTGTCAATAAAGGATCATATTTTACTGCTTATGTGTTTATAATTCCATTGTGTCAGTATTTTATACCATTTATTTCCATCCTACACTTAAATATTATAAAAAAAAAAACTTGTCAAACAAAGCAATGACAAAATATTAAAAACTTTGCAAATCTCCTATAGTAAGAATAGAAACCACTGTACAGTTAAAACACTAATTTGTGAAAACATATATGTATATGTATAAATTTAATCAAGGAATTATAGAACTGTGCTACACAAAAGTGTAGAATACTCTTACTATGATATTTAACACTAATGGTACAGTATCGTTGAAAAGTAAGTTCTGCTTGTGAAATATGGCTTAACTGGGTTATCCTTTGCTAAATCATTAACATTATTGCCCATGTAGCTAATTAGTAATGTCTTTGCAAGTTCCATCAATGTTAATTCTTAATAGGAAAGCATGTATGCTTATATAAAGCAAAATATGTAGTCAATTACATACACACTACATATGCAATACACAACTTACCAGTTTTGTACGGCTAAATCAATCTGCATCTAAACTGAATTTTTAATGTAGGTATATCCTAGGCCGCAGTGGTTCCCAAACCATTTTTGGGGGGTAATGGAGGGGTGACAGAAAAAAAGTTATGAATTCTGAAAATCAAGAAAACAATGCGGTACCCGGTATGAGGATTATTGTTAACTTTGTCTTAGTATATAAAGTTGTAAAGTAAACCTATTATAAGTAAGTAATAAAGTTAAACCAAATAACAGTAAACATCAAAAACTAATATACAGTATTAGAAAAGAAGAAATATATAGCTAAGTGTGTGGAAACCCAAAAGTATTTTGACAAGTATGCTTCAGGACAAAAGTCACTCAGTATCCCAGATCGACCTGTCCAGTACGCGTCACTCACTTCCTGAGGCTGCCTCTATTTCACACTGTCAGTTTATCTGTGAGCATCAGCCGAGGTAGACATAAGCTGGTATGTATGTGTACTGCCCTGTGCAGTATATAGTTAGTATGTATTTACCCACTGTTACTGTGAATTTGTAGCTATTATTAATTTTATATATAATGTATGTGTGGTTCTTAGGTTTTCAATGGTTTTGCTAGGATTAGCAGAGTATGCGAGGCTGTATACGTTCACGTTTAGCCATATATATCAATAATAACAACATTTTGTGAAAGGGGTAACATGCTTTATGTGGCATGTTAAATTGGGTAACAAGCTGAAAAAGTTTGGGAACCACTGTCCTAGGGTGAAGATTTTATTTAGATTATTAATCCAGAGGGGTTAGCAAATCATGATAACCAAGAAAGTAGTTATGCTTAATTCAAATGGGTTGTAAATTTAAAGAACTTTCATCTACCAGATACACAGCCTCTTCTCACTTAGTGATGTAGTCGTTTACTGATGCCTCGGACTCACGACAGGCTCTTTGACCAGTATTTATACCTAAATAATGTATATTTGAGCTGATTTCCTCTATTCTGTTATTTCAATATACATTACACTACTGTACAAACATTTAAAAATATACTAGAAATATTATAAATGGTGCAAAGGTGATATTAAAACAATATCAAAGATGGTTGACACAAACCTATTATTATAGTATACACTACTCACTTAGCGATGAATTCATTTAACAACGTGGTCTTAGGAAAGGAACTCCATTAAGTGAGGAGAGGCTGTATTCACTTTATGTAACATATTATACAAATATGACTACCAATAACTTACAATAAATGGACAGTACTTATATGATACAGACTTGCATAAAAACATGAAGTTGCCTATGTAGAAATTATAAAGTTATATATAATTTTTAATTTTGCATAAAACTAACCTTATGACCTAACCTAAACTCATCAAAATGAAAGTATTAATGTAGTATATATACAGCTTTATTTATTTAACCTATTTAAGAATTTGCATAATTTAAACTTTTTCATAGAGGAAAAAGGGGGAACTTTTCAAACCTGTAATGTGTGCTGTAATATTAGCTACCTAAACTTAAGTCTATTAACTGAACATGAATTTGTTGGGTTATCCTAGTTTAAATCTACAGTACACAATTTTTTACTAGTGTATTCCTACATCTACGGGTCTTCAGAATCAACATACAAATTCATACTGATGTAGCTTTTCAGAATAAAGCTGTCAAGAATAATTCAAACCCCTTTTTTAAAGATTAAAGCAACTTCAGTGTATATAGAGTACACAGATAAAACACCTCTCAGTTATGTATAGTACTGCAATGCCTGTGTTTGACTATGACCCAAATACAGTGGACCATATGCACGCAATTAACCAGTCAACTAACTGACCTTTGTTGGTCACAGAACTATGGACAAATTAATACCCTAGCCTTTCTTCTTTTAAGGTATACCTTTGATGCATGTTGAGAGTTTTCCCATTTCCAGACCTTGGGTGTAGGAAAACCATAATTTTCTTGTTTAAGATACAAGATACAAGATTTTGAGGTCTACTCTATCAAAAGTTTTCTACAGGTCTATGAAGAGGGCCTGAGAATATTCATTTTCAAGAGTTGCACAAGGCAGTTCAAGCATTTTTATAATTTCATCATTTATACTTTTTGGGCCTAAAACTAAATTGGCAGGAGTGGAGTATATTGCGAGGAGTAAACTTGCTTATGAATTATGCTTTCAAAGATTTTAGAAAGCAATGGTAAGCTGGATATTGGCCAATACAGTTATTTACCTCAGATTGCCTCCTTTGTGTATTGGGGTAACCTTTGCTATCTTAACCATCGTCAGGAACGTTCTGGTTTCAAACTTCCAATAGTGGGCAACAGCACACGCGCTGCTTTTCATACGTTAGTGGCAGTAAATTAAGTTTTCTGTCTTGTGTTTCCGTGAATTTATTATAATTGTGACCTCAGAAGGATCAGTGGGAGCTAGATAAAAGTTTGGTAAACTTTCAGTAAGGCAGTCATTTGCCTGAGCATTTCAAGCTGGGATTTTGCTAGCTAGTCTTGATCCGATAGTAGAAAAGATATCATTTAGTAAGTTGGCTCTTTCAGCAGGATGGATGTTAGGTTTATCTGATTTAATCAAGACTATATCTCTTGTTTCAACCAGTTTTCAAGAGCCTAGGGAATTTCAGAAAGGGTTTTCTGGACTTTCATATCCCAATTTATTTCATTAAACCTGCTTGCACAATAAAGTTGTTCAGACTTCCTTATTAGATTAGTAAATACTAACATATATTCTTTAGTCTGTTCCTGAGTTATTAAGCCCAATATGAACTGTTTTTCATTATGTTTTTATCAGTTATGTTTTTTATTCAACTGCGTTCCATTTTCCACTACTATGAAATGACTACGTGGAATGATCCATCCAAATTTGATGCTTTGTGTGAATAACAACAAATAATGATGCATGAAACTTCAGCATTTTCACAAAGGATCTTGCACTGCAGTAACTGTTTCTACCATTATTATTCTCTAGTCTTCACAAGTTACCTGAAGACATGAATGGTACACTTATCAAGATAACCCAGTGTAAAGTATATAATTAGATTTTATTCAGATTATTAACCCATGATAACTCAATAAAGACACTATGGGTGGGAACATTGGGCATGTTCCCTTATGTTTGTTGCCCGCTTACCTAGCAGCAAGTATGTACCCGAGTGTTAGTAGACTGCTGTGGATCGCATCCAGGGGGGACAAGATTAAAGGACCCCGATGGAAATAAGATAGTCCCCAGTGACATACTGACTGTACTGGGTTATCCTTGGATACAGCAAACTACCATTAGTGCAACCGAGTAATATATTACAGTAATTTGCAATTAAGAAGAAGTATGTAGCCAAATCATATATCCAATGCATCAAGGGTTATTCAAAACCCCCTGTAGTCTACCTCATAAATGAAATTACTGTATATAGATTGTTACTTAGGATAACACGTCAAACCATTTTGTCACAATAAGAACAGGAACATAATAGATGACCTCTGGCAGTAGGCCTACTGGTCCATTCCAGGCAGCTCCTATTCAACCACCCATTCATTCATTCATCTATTTGTCTAACCTATTTTCAAAACAACTGCTCAATGGTTTGTGCCATTCATTCACAACTCTGTCAAACCAGCACTTTCCTATATCATTTCCAAACAAAAATTTAAACAACTTTATTCCATTACTGACTTATTTTGGTTAGAATTCTTCAGATTATTTTGCTCTATTAATTACAATATTCTTATTGTATAATCATATCTCCTCTTATTTCTGTAAAAGTATGTGTAAGTTCAGGAAAACTTTCTAAAACAGAATTAATTTTCCCCATTATGTTTTCCACTAGTTACTGTGTATGTATTATTGTAAGAGACCACAACTCAAGCTGCATAAACCAACTTTTGTGAATTATAATTAACAGCTCTAGTTTTTGGCAAACAACAGTGTCATTATGCAATTTTCAGGCTAGGTAACAATCGACTGTAGGTTGGTAAACATCAACCATCCAGAGATATTATCTTGTCTTATGAGTAAGACAAATATTAAATATTTTACTCAGGAAAGATTTCTGGCTTATGAACATGTATGATGCCAGGTAAATCTTACAAGCTTCCACTTACAGAGCATATACTTATCTTTACTTTCCCGAATGTTTTTATTTCAGTAGTATTTCCTTTCCAATTAAGGAAACCTGATCTAAGATCAAAGGGGATGATGATCCCTGGACCCATTATTATATAATAATTATATAATAATTACCCCAGTAATGTGGAGAATCACTGCAAATTTAAAAATTCCAAAATGTGTGACGTGACAGATATGGCTACTTATTTGTAGAAATGTAAAATGAACCTTCCCAAAGCTAATTATGTAAATGCTTGTATTATGTTACATCTTCACATAATCAGCAGAATGTAAGTTATCTCACCGACATTCTTAAGTCATTGATCATACTCAGAATTTTTCCTACTGGCAATAAGTTTTATATACCATAAATGTAGTAAAAACTATCTGTAAGAACTTACATAACATAAACCTAAATTATGTTGTGGAACATAAGACACTTATGCAACAGTTCATCAGTTTTGTACTGTACCTTGCACTTTCACAAAATTATATATTTGGTCATACAAATCTGTATACAAACTTGCCACCTGGATAACTTGCTGATATCGCCGATTTGAAAAGTTGATGACTTTGCCCAACAGCAATCAGTAATACGCATTCAAGTGATAAATTATTTAACCAAAGGTGTCCCAACAAAGCCATTTAAGAGAGTAATTTCCATAACAGGTTCTTATAGGCTTAAATCAATGTTTGATCACTGGGTTATCCAAGGTATAGCGCATAATCCATTATGCAAGACAATTGTAAAATTTTAAAGTTTAATTAAACTTGAATAAAAACTTTGTCTACTCTTTTATACGTCACACAAAGTATTTATCTCCTTTGGTCACTACTATACAGTTTGTTACAGCTACTTCTCCAGAACTTTATTGCCAAACCAGATGTGTGATATAGCATATGGTTACAAACGGGTTTGCTAAATTGTTTTGTAATAAAGGATTTACCAGCATTTAGAACACAATTACCAGTGTACAAGATTCTTCAGGCATATTATATAATTGTAATGGTGGAAAAGTAAGGAAATTGCTTACCATGTTTTCTCTACGGATCTTATCATCTTCTCTCCTTCTGTTCACTGAAGAATTAGCAAGTTTGTGGACGGGCCGACTATTGTTAGAGGAACTTTGGTGTTTGCTACGGCTGTGGGCACTCATAATCTTCTGCAACAATATTTGATTTTCTCTGTCTATCCTCCGAACTTCATCATTAGTGAATGACATATTCTTCCTGCGATAATGGTGCATTGTTCTGCGTAGATGACGGTGATGGGGACTGGCATCAATGGGGTGAATGGTGATGGGAGATGATGGTTGGTGGAGGTAATTGTTTTGATGTAGACTGCAGTCATTGCTTCTATTATTGACTTGTCTGTGCTGCTTCTTCTCCAGTTCTACAACAGCCTTGAGCAATAAGGTCATGTCTGTGGAATCATCACTGTTGCTGTGACTGTAACCATTGCAGTGAGGCTGAGAGTCGTAGCCCTGGTCGTTGGAAGAGTTTTCTTGATGATAATCAAAACTCAAATCCCTGTTGTCGTGCAGTGCCAGTGGAGAGGTGCCCAGGGTACGTCTTGGCAGTACCGGAGATAGACCCAGGGGGCTTGCAGTGGCCGATATTAATGGTGAAACATCCGTAATATCACTCTCACTGTCACTATCCTCATAATCACTGCTATCACTGCTCTCGGTTTCCGAGGAGAGGTTAGAGTTCTCGCCATCCATATACACCAGAGTCCCCCGTTCTATGAGTCTATCCACCTGAGACTTGGGATCATCGTCGTCACTGCTGTCACTGTGGTCACCGTCAGTATCACTGAGGTCACTCTCCTCCCACTCGTCAGAGGTGTAGGGGTTGGGGTCTACGTGTTCCATGACTGCACTGGCGCCTTGCTCCTGTGCCTCTACAGAACTCGTACTACCAACCTTCCCTTTCGTGTTAGAACCACTACTGACACTTGCACCACTATCCTCGTCCCTCGACACCTCCTCAGAGCCCTGATGACCTTCCACGGGGCTCCTCCTCCTCCTCTGTTGCCTAGAAGAAGTGTCCTCCACACAACGGTACCGCGAGTCCACAAAACTCGCAGAGGAAGAACCGATCACAGAATTTAATGCTGATCCACTAACACCTTTACGGCCTTTAGTCCTTTCAACATCGTCATCTTCATAAAAACAAAAGTCCACTCCACCACAAATGTCAGGCTCGTACTGTGTGCCGTTCAGTCCTACTTTGTGAGCCATGCTGCCCCGTACACGGGTATTATATGAGTCCCTTGCTAGCCATCCGTCTGCCAACCTTCCCCCGACACTGGCCGTCCTGCTGCCATTGACTACCCCAGGTTGGCCAACCCTACACCTGACGTCACAACCATTCTACTCATACTAACCAAACACAAGCTTTCAAAACCATCCAACAAATTACTCTGACTGCCACCTTGAACTATTAAAAAGCAACGGTAATGATGAATACGTCCCTTGATGCAATTTATACAAACTAACAGTATCTAAATTTCGAGTGTTGGCAGGTCCGCGGTGACGTCTATGTAGGAGGCGGAGTCAGAGTGAATCATGTGTAGAGCAACTGACAAGGGCTCCACGCAAGCCACATTTTCCTAAGAACAGTCGTGTGAGACGGTTTTCCTCAAAGTGGGGGCCCTCTATCCTTTCTTAACCATCAGATAAACCTGTTCGCTCTCTCTCCGGGCAACCCCCCTTTTTTTTTTTTACCAAGTGCAATGGCAAGTGCTTGATACCTTCCTTGCATTGTATCATTAAACAAAGACAAACTGTTTTATAGCAACCGAATACAGAAATTGTGTAGCAATATCTAATAAGTCATAATTTACGTAAGACTCAATTCAGTCTTCCATGACAAGTTTGAAACAAAGCGAGAATTTGGCCTGGGGTTATTGACCTACATACGACGGTTAATTTTCAATGAACGGTTCCTGACACATCAACGCCTTTATGTATGTACGTGTATATATATATATATATATATATATATATATATATATATATATATATATATATATATATATATATATATATATATATATATATATATATATATATATATATATATATATATATATATTATATATATTATATATTACACGATATGGGCATTCATTTGCATGACTACCACAGGTTTAGCACTTTCTCATAATAGTAATACAGAGAAGTGGAAGGCTTGCATGTTTGGATCTTAGTACAAAAATAGCAATGACAGAGTGGCATTAACTGTGAAACTTGTGGTGGATAAATAATGTTTCAAGTAGCAGTGCTGTTTTCACCTTCCTAGTATGACACCGCTGATCGAGGAATTTTTTGTTGCTGATGTCTTAATACAACGATATGAATATTCAGTACTAACACTACAATAACACCTGATAATGAAGTTTCGTAATGATTTGTCAATAAATGTTTCAAGTAGCAGTGCTGTTTTGACCTTCTTTATATATGTATATGTATACGTACACACACAGTGGATCCATAAACAGCTTTAAGAAGAGGTATGAAAAGGCTCCTGGAACGGGAGGAGTGACCTAGTAGCAACTAGCAAAGAGGCGGAGCCAGGAGCTATGACTCGACCTCTGCATATATATACCTGGAGTTTACCTGGAGAGAGTTCCGGGGGTCAACGCCCCCGCGGCCCGGTCTGTTATATATATATATATATATATATATATATATATATATATATATATATATATATATATATATATATATATACATACATACATACAGTGGTCCCTCGTTTTTCGTAATTAATCTGTTCCTGGAGGAGCTACTATATATATATATATATATATATATATATATATATATATATATATATATATATATATATATATATATATATATATATATATATATATAATCATCATCAATGAAAAAACTTGTATCAACAGATGTAACTTTTCAAAGACTAGAGGGGTTCAAACAAAGGGGAATAATTTACAAACCTCACGTTCTACCGACCATGTTAATAGTAACTTTAATAAGGGCTCACATTCGTCATTGGACTGGGAAATATTTGCTGAGCAGCAATCATCTGTTCTCTTTAGGGAGACCTTCCGTCCCCATTAATATGGTCAACAGAACTGCTACTTTGTAAATTCTTGCCCCCAGCCAGGTTCTGTCTCCTGAAATCCATGAATTACAATTGTTTATTACAGTTTTAAGGTTATTGTGAATTATTATGTGAGCAAATTACCTGCATGAGGTTTACAGGGTATTATCTGAATTATTACAGGCAAGTAATTTGGGTGAGTAGGTCGCAGGACTGTCACTCCCTCGATGCCCACGTCATCACCACTCTCACAAAAGCTAGACCTGACATTAAATTAATAATTACAAAGTTAAACATTACTACCAATAATGGTAAATTATACAATAATATGGACTGTATATGATTAGGCTTGCTGGGTACACATTATAAATATTGAATATAAATTACAAGTGTTGTTAGAAAGGACGTTCGTATTACCGCTTACCATTTAATTACTGGATCATAATTATTTTTTGGAGATGCACTCTAACGCTTCGTCTACAGCTAGGATTTACGGTAGCTAATGCAAAAACTACTGTACTTTATGGGTAAGAGTCGCTTAGCTAAGGTGTGTTGCTGAGAAGGATTGGAGTCCTCTATTTTTCCGTCCTTGTTGCCGAATTGTAAGGATTTTTCACACTATCCCAATTCTTCAGCAGGAACGTGTCAGCAATTTCTAAATTACGAATTGAGGCCGATATACACCAACTGACCTTCGAGAACACCTGATTACATTGCACAATTCAATCCAGTGATCACACATTAAATTCAATATGGCGTCTCCCTCTGCGGCGTCACTTTCCCGGCTGTTTTGCCTTCCCCTCACTCGAAATTTCTCGAAGGGTCCAATTAGCATCGCATTTTAATACGCAGTTATTATATCATTCATTTATATGTTCTACAGTTAGGAAATTATGCAAAAACTTTCCATATTTACATTAACAAATGGGGTGAAGAGCTACATTGTAGCTTTGCTGTCGGAAAGGAAGATCTCTGAAAGGACTTGAAGTTTAGAGTCGCAGTTGCTGACTGATGCTAATATTTTTCAGTCCAGTATGTGAAGAGTCCGATCCCTTATTTAAGTTCCCATTAGTAAGGTTATTAGAGTAAGTAAGTTTTTTTTTTAGATTATACAAATATATATTTATATATTTTTTTTACAATTATTACATCGGAAATTATCGGTATATGATTAGTACTATAAACTTTGTACTTTGAGGTTTCGATTATATTACCTTCAGAAAATAGCGAGCATGATGAGTTCACAATAATTATGTCTGGCTTATGAGATACGTATTCTAATGCTGAGTGGACTTAGCAGACAGAGGCTTTCAGAAAGTTTAAGTAATATTATTCGAAAATATACTGTCCACGTGTGCGAGGAAACTTGGGAGGTTTATTTGTGTGTGTTCCTTGGGGGTGTGCCTGGATGCAGGGGAAGAGCTCTTGATCTGTAGAATTGAAGCAACCATTCCCTTTCTCGGATCAAACCAGATTACTTCCCATTCCCAAGGCACTGTATGACCTCTATGGGTTTAATGCTTCCCCATTAATACAATATATAATAAGGTTGTATGCCCGTTTACGTTAGCCCTAGTTAGGTTTCGAGTTACCTAGATGTATTTTATTCTTAGCTAGACTTTAGCAACATACAATACGCTGAAGTTTTCTCAAATATTAGGCGTTTTAGGTCTATGTACATAGGCTATAAGTTAGTGCTCACTATATGTAAAACATTAACAATACTTACATTTTCATGGAAAGCAGAGAAACACACACATGATCACTTATCATTGCACTTCTAGCAATGTACTAATCTAAATATTGCTACAGGCAAAACTTAACATTTCATAATTCATAAATCTCATTGATTTTGTTAAATTAATTGAAGGTAATACAACTCATTTAATTTCTGTTCTAATTATAATTTTTTCCCGCAGCGTTACCTAGTGCATATCTTTGTCTCTATCTATTATCATCATAATGAAAACACTTCAAGATAAAGAAGTATTGTCGACTGAAAGCGAAGAAAAAAGATAAATTTTGCCTATAAGTGTGTTTAGATAACTACTACTGTTATTGTTTGTTGCTATTGTTTGTTGTTAATATTTGTTGATGCTGTGTTGTTACTGCTGTTTGTTGCTGTGTTGTTTGTTACTGCTGTTTGTTGCTGTTGTGTTGTTTGTTACTGCTGTTTGTTGCTGTTGTTTGTTACTGTGTTGTTACTGCTGTTTGTTGCTGTTGTTTGTTACTGCTGTTTGTTGCTGTTGTTTGTTACTGCTATTTGTTGCTGTTTGTTACTGCTGTTTGTTGCTGTTGTGTTGTTACTGCTGTTTGTTGCTGTTGTGTTACTGCTGTTTGTTGCTGTTGTGTTGTTACTGCTGTGTTACTGCTGTTTGTTTCTGCTGTTTGTTGCTGTTGTGTTGTTACTGTTTGTTGCTGTTGTTTGTTACTGCTTTGTTGTTACTGCTGTTTGCTGTTGTTTGTTACTGTTGTTTGTTGCTGTTGTTTGTTACTGCTGTTTGTTGCTGTTGTTACTGCTGTTTGTTGCTGTTGTTGTTACTGCTGTTTGTTGCTGTTGTGTTATTGCTGTTTGTTGCTGTTGTGTTGTTACTGCTGTTTGTTGCTGTTGTGTTGTTACTGCTGTTTGTTGCTGTTGTTTGTTACTGCTGTTTGTTGCTGTTGTGTTGTTACTGCTGTTTGTTGCTGTTTGTTACTGCTGTTTGTTGCTGTTGTGTTGTTACTGCTGTTTGTTGCTGTTGTTTGTTACTGCTGTGTTACTGCTGTTTGTTGCTGTTGTTTGTTACTGCTGTTTGTTGTTGTTTGTTACTGCTGTTTGTTGCTGTTTGTTTCTGCTGTTTGTTGCTGTTGTTGTTACTGCTGTTTGTTGCTGTTGTGTTGTTTGTTACTGCTGTTTGTTGCTGTTGTTTGTTACTGCTGTTTGTTGTGTTGTTACTGCTGTTTGTTGCTGTGGTTTGTTACTGCTGTTTGTTGCTGTTGTGTTGCTTGTTTCTGCTGTTTGTTGCTGTTGTGTTGTTACTGCTGTTTGTTGCTGTTGTGTTGTTACTGCTGTTTGTTGCTTTTGTGTTGTTTGTTTCTGCTGTTTGTTGCTGTTGTGTTGTTTGTTACTGCTGTTTGTTGCTGTTGTGTTGTTTGTTTCTGCTGTTTGTTGCTGTTGTGTTGTTTCTGCTGTTTGTTGCTGTTGTGTTGTTTGTTTCTGCTGTTTGTTGCTGTTGTGTTGTTTGTTTCTGCTGTTTGTTGCTGTTGTGTTGTTACTTCTGTTTGTTGTTTGATACTGCTGTTTGTTGCTGTTGTTTGTTACTGCTGTTTGTTGCTGTTTGTTTTTGCTGTTTGTTGCTGTTGTGTTGTTACTGCTGTTCGTTGCTGTTGTTGTTTGTTACTGCTGTTTGTTGCTGTTTGTTTCTGCTGTTTGTTGCTGTTGTGTTACTGCTGTTTGTTGCTGTTGTGTTGTTACCGCTGTTTGTTGCTGTTGTGTTGTTTGTTACTGCTGTTTGTTGCTGTTGTTGTTACTGCTGTTGTGTTGTTTGTTACTGCTGTTTGTTGCTGTTTGTTTCTGCTGTTTGCTGCTGTGTTGTTACTGCTGTTTGTTGCTGTTTGTTACTGCTGTGTTGTTACTGCTGTTTATTGCTGTTTGTTACTGCTGTTTGTTGCTGTTGTGTTTGTTACTGTTTGTTGTGTTGTTTGTTACTGCTGTTTGTTGCTGTTGTGTTGTAACTGCTGTTTGTTGCTGTTGTGTTGTTACTGCTGTTTGTTGCTGTTGTGTTGTTACTGCTGTTTGTTGCTGTTGTGTTGTTACTGCTGTTTGTTGCTGTTGTGTTGTTACTGCTGTTTGTTGCTGTTGTGTTGTTACTGCTGTTTGTTGCTGTGTTGTTACTGCTGTTTGTGTTGTTTGTTTCTACTGTTTGTTGCTGTTGTGTTGTTTCTGCTGTTTGTTGCTGTTGTGTTGTTTCTGCTGTTTGTTGCTGTGTTGTTTCTGCTGTTTGTTGCTGTTTTGTTTGTTACTGCTGTTTGTTGCTGCTGTGTTTGTTTCTGCTGTTTGTTGCTGTTGTGTTGTTTGTTACTGCTGTTTGTTGCTGTTGTGTTGTTACTGCTGTTTGTTGCGGTTGTGTTGTTTGTTACTGCTGTTTGTTGCTGTTGTTTCTGCTGTTTGTTGCTGGTGTGCTGTTACTGTTTGTTGCTGTTGTGTTGTTTGTTACTGCTGTTTGTTGCTGTTGTGTTGTTTGTTACTGCTGTTTGTTGCTGATGTTGTTTGTTACTGCTGTTTGTTGCTGTTTGTTTCTGCTGTTTGTTGCTGTTGTGTTACTGCTGTTTGTTGCTGTTGTGTTGTTACTGCTGTTTGTTGCTGTTGTGTTGTTACTGCTGTTTGTTGCTGTTGTGTTGTTTGTTACTGCTGTTTGTTGCTGTTGTTGTTACTGCTGTTTGTTGCTGTTGTGTTGTTTGTTACTGCTGTTTGTTGCTGTTTGTTTCTGCTGTTTGCTGCTGTGTTGTTACTGCTGTTGCTGTTTGTTACTGCTGTGTTGTTACTGCTGTTTATTGCTGTTGTTTGTTACTGCTGTTTGTTGTTGTTGTGTTTGTTACTGTTTGTTGTTGTGTTGTTTGTTACTGCTGTTTGTTGCTGTTGTGTTGTAACTGCTGTTTGTTGCTGTTGTGTTGTTACTGCTGTTTGTTGCTGTTGTGTTGTTACTGCTGTTTGTTGCTGTTGTGTTGTTACTGCTGTTGTGTTGTTACTTCTGTTTGTTGCTGTTGTGTTGTTACTGCTGTTTGTTGCTGTTGTGTTGTTACTGCTGTTTGTTGTGTTGTTTGTTTCTACTGTTTGTTGCTGTTGTGTTGTTTCTGCTGTTTGTTGCTGTTGTGTTGTTTGTTTCTGCTGTTTGTTGCTGTGTTGTTTGTTTCTGCTGTTTGTTGCTGTGTTGTTTGTTTCTGCTGTTTGTTGCTGTTTTGTTTGTTACTGCTGTTTGTTGCTGCTGTGTTTGTTTCTGCTGTTTGTTGCTGTTGTGTTGTTTGTTACTGCTGTTTGTTGCTGTTGTGTTGTTACTGCTGTTTGTTGCGGTTGTGTTGTTTGTTACTGGTGTTTGTTGCTGTTGTTTCTGCTGTTTGTTGCTGGTGTGCTGTTACTGCTGTTTGTTGCTGTTGTGTTGTTTGTTACTGCTGTTTGTTGCTGTTGTGTTGTTTGTTACTGCTGTTTGTTGCTGTTGTGTTGTTTGTTACTGCTGTTTGTTGCTGTTTGTTTTTGCTGTTTGTTGCTGTGCTGTTACTGCTGTTTGTTGCTGTTGTTTTTTGCTGTTGTTTGTTACTGCTGTTTGTTGTTGTGTTGTTTGCTTATGCTGTTTGTTGCTGTTGTTACTGCTGTTTGTTGCTGTTGTGTTTGTTTCTGCTGTTTGTTGTTGTTGTGTTTTTTCTGCTGTTTGTTGCTGTTGTGTTGTTTGTTTCTGCTGTTTGTTGTTGTGTTGTTACTGCTGTTTGTTGCTGTTGTGTTGTTTGTTTCTGCTGTTTGTTGTTGTGCTGTTACTGCTGTTTGTTGCTGTGTTGTTTGTTTATGCTGTTTGTTGCTGTTGTTTGTTACTGCTGTTTGTTGCTGTTGTGTTGTTTGTTTCTGCTGTTTTTGCTGTTGTGTTGTTACTGCTGTTTGTTGCTGTTGTGTTGTTTGTTACTGCTGTTTGTTGCTGTTGTGTTGTTTGTTACTGCTGTTTGTTGCTGTTGTGTTTGTTTCTGCTGTTTGTTGCTGTTGTGTTGTTACTGCTGTTTGTTGCTGTTGTGTTGTTACTGCTGTTTGTTGCTGTTGTGTTGTTACTGCTGTTTATTGCTGTTGTGTTGTTTGTTTCTGCTGTTTGTTGCTGTTGTGTTGTTACTGCTGTTTGGTCGTTGTTGTGTTGTTACTGCTGTTTGTTGCTGTTGTTTGTTACTGTTTGTTGTTTGTTATTTTTTGTTGGTCTTGTTTGTTGTTGCTAGAGATCTAGACTCGACTTCATGAGATCATTGTAAATTTCCCGTTTTTATACCAATGATTCTAGCCATTACCCCCTCCCCCTCCCCCTCCCCCTCCCCATCCCCCTCTCCCTCCCCCTCCCCCCTCCCCCGCAACTGAATCTTACATGGTGTAAAATATTTAAACGAAAAACAGAAGATATAGAATAATGGCACATCAAATATGTTACCAAGGAAGTATATATACATAAAGGGCTCTTGATGCAAGCACTTGGAGCGACCCTCAGTTTTCTCTAATTAAATCTATTTCCTACCTGACTACCCTCGACAACTACAAAACTAAAAAAAAAAAGATAGGTGGCGTATACTGATAATTTTTTTTTCATGAAAATATGCATTGTAACGAGTGTGGAGGACGGCTTGGTTAACACTGCTCCTGGATAAGTAGTGGCAGGAAGCTTCATGGCTCTGCGTGCTGGGATTGATAAGTTGGTTGTGGTGGTGTTCAAGACTGATGTCTCGGGACACAAGAACTGACGTGAGTGGTGTCGCCCGTGGCTAGGCACTCTTCAAAAGTGCTTGCCTCCAGCACCACCATCTGTCGTACCCGGGGGCAGCGAGGATACGGTTCCCAGCACCACCATTTGTCGTACCCGGGGGCAGCGAGGATACTGTCCCCCGCACCACCATCTGTCGTACCCGGGGGCAGCGAGGATACTGTCCGCTGCGGTCAACGCCTTTCACTCAAGCTTCTTTGTTATCCTTGTCTTATAAGAACATAAGAACATAAGAACGAAGGAACACTGCAGAAGGCCTACTGGCCCATGCGAGGCAGGTCCAAGTCTCCTACCGGCTTAAGCCAATGCACCCAACCTAGTCAGGTCAGGTCACATTGACTTAAGGGAGGAACACGGCAACCGACCTGGTAGCACAAGCTATCAGGTCTAACTCACACCCACCCACATCCACTCATGTATTTATCCAACCTATTTTTAAAGCTACACAACGTTCTGGCCTCTATAACGGTACTTGGGAGTTTGTTCCACTCATCCACAACTCTATTACCAAACCAGTACTTTCCTATATCCTTCCTGAATCTGAATTTTTCCAACTTAAAACCATTGCTGCGAGTCCTGTCTAGGCTAGATATTTTCAGCACACTATTTACATCCCCTTTATTTATTCCTGTCTTCCATTTATACACCTCAATCATATCCCCCCTAATTCTACGTCTTTCTAGAGAGTGCAGATTCAGGGCCCTTAGTCTATCCTCATAGGGAAGGTTTCTGATACATGGGATCAACTTTGTCATCCTCCTTTGTACATTTTCCAGAGAATTTATATCCATTCTGTAATAAGGTGACCAAAACTGTGCAGCATAATCTAAATGAGGCCTAACCAAGGATGTATAGAGTTGAAGAACAACCTGAGGACTCCTATTATTTATGCTTCTTGATATGAAGCCAAGGATTCTATTAGCTTTATTGCGAACACTTATGCACTGTTGTCTTGGTTTCAGATTACTGCTAACCAGAACTCCTAAATCTTTTTCGCAATCCGTAATATTAAGATCTACATTATTTAGTTTATATGTGGCATGGTTATTGTCCTGTCCAACATTTAGAACTTTGCATTTGTCTATGTTAAACTGCATCTGCCACTTCTCCGACCACTGCATCAGTCTATTCAAATCTTCCTGGAGTGCTCGAATGTCCTCGTCAGAATGAATTCGACGGCCTATTTTGGTGTCATCGGCAAACTTGCCGATGTCGCTCTTTATGCCCTCATCTATGTCGTTTATGTAGATTGTGAACAGCAGGGGGCCCAACTCTGACCCCTGTGGAACACCGCTCGTGACACTTCCCCACTCTGATTTCTCCCCATTTATGCAAACTCTCTGCTGCCTATTTGTCAACCATGCCTCTATCCAGGAAAAAATTTCTCCTCCTATTCCATGTGCTTTAATTTTCCTCAATAGTCTCTGATGTGGGACCCTGTCAAAAGCCTTACTGAAGTCCATATACACAATATCATATTCATTACCATGATCTACCTCCTCAAATACCTTAGTGAAAAAAGTTAATAAATTCGTAAGGCAGGAACGCCCCTTTGTAAAACCATGCTGAGATTCGTTGATTAATTTATGCTTTTCAAGGTGGCTACGAACTGCCTCGGCAATTATTGATTCCATAAATTTTCCCACTATGGAGGTTAGGCTTATTGGTCTATAGTTCGAAGCTAAGGACCTGTCACCTGTTTTGAAAATAGGTATCACATTTGCCATTTTCCACTTATCTGGCACCATGCCAGTTTGTAGTGATATGTTGAAAAGATTAGCCAAAGGTGTGCTAAGCTCCTCTTTACATTCCTTTAGAACCCTTGCATACAGTTCATCAGGGCCTGGGGATTTGTTAGGTTTTAATTTATCTATTTGCCTAAGGACCATGTCACTTGTGACCCTAATAGTACACAGTTTATTATCGTCCTGTTCTACATAATTTATCATTACTGGAACATCGCTGGTATCCTCCTGTGTAAAAACTGAGAGGAAGTATGTGTTAAAAATTCTACACATTTCCTTATCACTGTCAGTGAGCTGACCCGAGGAACTTTTGAGTGGGCCTATCTTGTCCCTGATCTTACTTCTGTATACCTGAAAGAATCCTTTTGGGTTAGTCTTCGATTCTCTTGCAACTTTAACCTCATAATCTCTTTTTGCTTTTCTAATTCCCTTTTTTATTTCTCTCTTTAACTGAATATATCGATTTCTCAATTGCCCCTCTCCTCTTTTGATTTGCCTATATATGCCTCTCTTTTGACCAATCAGATATTTTAATCTATTGTTCATCCATTTAGGATCATTTTTGTTTGATCTGATTTCCCTATTTGGAACATAATTTGACTGAGCAGCTAGAACTATGCCCTGGAAAGCATCATATCGGCAACCATCACCACCTACCTGACCCTTAGTCAGGTCATTCCAGTTCAGCCCACCTAAGTAATTTTTCAGTCCTATGAAATCAGCCAAGCGAAAGTCAGGGACGGAGACTTGATTGCCATTATTAGGGGAATTCCATGATATATTAAAACTGAGTGATTTGTGATCACTTTCCCCAAGCTCATCATTAACCTCAAGATTATTAATTAGTGTTTCCCTACTGGCAAGAACCAAGTCAAGGAGGTTATTTCCCCTAGTTGGCTCTGTCACAAACTGTTTTAAAAAACAATCCTGGATCGTATCAAGAAAGTCACCCGACTCTAAATTTCCTGTCAAATTGCTCCAGTCAATCTGTCTATAGTTGAAATCTCCCATTAGCACAACATTTTCGTATGTAGATGCCTTACGAATTTCGTCCCATAGAAGTTTACTGCACTCCCTATCAAGATTTGGGGCCCTGTAAATCACACCCAAAATTAGTTTTTCTCGGCCCTCGAGAAGCTGTAACCAAACAGATTCAGTGGCTGACGCTTCTAATTTAATATCTTGTCTAACACAACAATTTAAATTGTCTCTGACATACATCGCTACTCCACCACCTTTCCTGTTGACCCTGTCAGTGTGGAATAATTTATAGCCTTGTATGTGACATTCAGAGGGCATCTCTCTATCTTTCAGATTGAGCCAGGTCTCTGTTATAGCAATAATATCTATGTCTCCTGCACTTGCAATTAATCTTAGCTCATCTATCTTATTTCTTACACTCCTGCTATTAGTATAGTAAACCTTAAGGGAGCTAGTCCCTTGCTGCCCTCTGCTGTCCCCCTTTGTTTGCTGACCTGATCTATTGTCTTTATTTATAACTTCATGCTGAATGCCTTTTATACATTTACTGTTTCCAACCCAAGTGTTGCAACCTGCTTGTTTCCCACACACACCCATACCTCTATCTTCCATCAGTTTAAAATCATAGGCATTTCACCAATGGCCTTCTCAATCGAGTCTGCAAGTGCTACCACCCCAGCCCCAGAGAGATGTACCCCATCCCTTGCATACATATCATGTTTGCCATAAAAGTTGTTCCAGTTGTCAATGAATGGGATTGCAAGTTCCTTGCAGTATCTGTCTAGCCAGCAATTTACACCAATTGCCCTAGACGACCATTCATTTCCTACTCCCCTTCTAGGCAAGATGCTACATATGATTGGGATCCCTCCCTTAGACTTAATGAAATCTATAGCTGACCTGTACTTATCTAGCAGCTCTTCTCTCCTACCCTTCCCAATATCATTTCCACCAGCACTGAGACAGATAATGGGCTTGCTCCCATTACCTGACATGATATTATCCAGCCTGTTGACAATGTCCCCAACACCAGCTCCAGGGAAGCACACTCTATCTCTCATCTTCTTATTCCTATTACAAAAAGCACGGTCAATGTATCTTACCTGAGAGTCACCAACCACAAGAATGTGCTTACCTCCATTAGCAGGGGCAGTAGTACCCTTACCTTCACTGGCCACTGAAGTACATTCATCCTGAAGAACAGAGAAGCGATTTCCTACCTTCAGATCTTCACTCTTAACTTTCCTTACTCTGATGCGCTTTCCATTACTGTGAACTACTCGCCACTTGTAGCAGGTGCTGGGCTGCACCTCACTGCTGGTAGCCGTTGCTGCCTCCCCAACTACAGCCTCCTCACAGCGAGAGACAGACTGCACCTCGCTGCTAGAAGCCTCATTCCCCACAACTCCAGCCACCTCACACTCTCTCCCAGACCCATTGAGGTGGACCTTCAGCCTCCTAATCTCCTCCTGGAGAAGCAAGACCTCCTCCTTCAACTCTCCAACCTCAATTTTTAAAACACTGCAGAAGCAAGCCATGCTTTGTAACCGTCCACACTAATCCCCAAGGCAGCTCAGGGTCTGTGACCTCACGTGACGACTGACCACTGAGTACTTATGCTAGAAAGGCTGGAAACCTGAGTCCGGGTACAGAGAGTCGGTTCTCCACAGCCAAGGAACACAAAGGATGGGTGTTCCACAGTCCTAGTACTGAGGGTGGATGTTCCATACCCACCCAGAGTTTCATCAGCCTAGGTACAAAGGGAAGGTGTTCCTTAGCCTTGGTACAGAGGGTGGGTGTTCCTCAGGGTAGGTACAGAGGGTGGAGTGTGCTCCTTCAAGAAGCCTTTATATTGCAGTGTGATGTACTTCTTCAAGAAGCCTTCACATTGTCTACAAAAAGGAGCATCTTCTGTCTCCAGAAGAAGGAAGAAATTTTGCCTTGTCTGGTATTTACTGAAATTACGTGTTAATTCAACACAGTTTCTCCATTCGGCCTTAAATATTATCTGCCTAGCCATGGTATAATAGTTAATTTTTCTACTTATCTGCCTTCCTAAATAGGCAAATTATCCTATCTAATTGGAGATGATATCACAGTTAATTTATTTCTGGCTGCTTATTTAAGATTCTTTCAAGGTTGGCTCCTTCGTTGATGCTGATAAGAGATTCTGTATGATCCTTACGGATATAGCGCTTTCCCCTAAATATATCTACCTAGGTAAGCAAACTGGCCATACTACAACTGTTAATTTTTTTTTTGAATACTTAAATACATAAGCAAACCTGATTTTATTTTTCATAGGTGTTTGTTAAGATGTTCTTTTAAAAAATTACAATGTTTTGATAGTTTCATGTTACATACTGTAAACACACTTGAATAATTCAAGACTATGATAACCTTATAAACTCAAATAATAAGATTTAATCCTATTGGGTTTCCATAATACCAATGTAAATATAGCAAATGTTTATTAACACAAAGTATAAAGACTTATCCTTCTGTAGTATTACGGTTAATAAATATTAAATTAATGTTTACCTAGCCATGGAATCAAAGCAACCTTAACATGTTAGTTGCCTCATCAAAGGCACACGTGTTAACATACGTATAAAAAGTTTAAAACTCAAGAAATAAAGCATTTATTTTTTAATTGAAATAATAGGTTAAGAGGTGCTCTTGGAAATAAGATAGCCTAAAAAATTACCACTCAGTATTGCTAAAATATTCACACTATCGTGAGGAAGTATAGCGACAACACATATCTTTTATACTGACTGGAGTGAGTTTTTAGTTTATTTGTAGTTTTGGTTTTCAAAGGAACATTCTAAAAATGGAATGACTCCTCATATTTCACTTTTTATATCTAATTTAACAGAGAAGACGAGCTAAGTCAGGCTAAGTGGAAAGTTCTTATGTCTCTCAGTACATGAACACGGACAGAGTACATCATCAGTGTGATGAACACGGACAGAGTACATCATCAGTGTGATGAACACGGACAGAGTACATCATCAGTGTGTCTCACCTGTTTTGCATGAAGGGAAGAATACTCTTCCTTAAAATCTAGTTTAAAAAAAGTCAGTAAACAAATGACTCAGTGTGAGAGACGGTTACTCATAACAATGCCAATTTGCTATAAAATACAACTTGTCATTAAGGATAAATTTAGACTACTAAAAGACTTAATTCAATCCCATTAGACTGGCATTAAGGGACCCTTCAAAATGTTGTTGTATACATGCACAACGTAAATACACTAAGTGATGTATGTAAGTCACAGTATATCCACTGAAGGCTTACTTTAATCCTTAACTGAGGAACTGCAGTCTTGGATTTGTGTACACAAATTCCAGCCTTAATAACTCACATGCAGTCCATAGTTCTTAAAAGCAACAAAATAAAATTATTTTGATATAAAATGCAATCTTTGTGTGTGTGTGTGTGTGTGTGTGTGTGTGTGTGTGTGTGTGTGTGTGTGTGTGTGTGTGTGTGTGTGTGTGTGTGTGTGTGTGTGTGTGTGTGTGTGTGTGTGTGTTTGTGTGTGTGTATATATATATAGAGAGAGAGTGCAGCCTGAAATATGAAGCTCTGCCACCCACAGCTGACTGCCATTATTGATCACACGGGAGTACGTGGGCTCAAGCAAAGCTCGAAAATCCTCACACCTACTCCACAAACTTTCCACTTGCTGGTGTTTCTGTATGTGCTAAGTGTACTACACTGTTTTTGGGCAGTAACCACATGCGTAGTAAATAAGAGACATAGTCAAAGCATCTAAGAAACACACAGAGCATTAAACAGAGCATCTGAGACAGAGCATCAGCCACACTGACAGATTTTCAGATACATAAAGCATCAGACGCACAGATCATCAGACAGATCATGAAATACGCATAGAGCATCAAAGGCATATAGCCATAACATTAAAGGCACACAGACAGGACATCAAATACACGTAGAAGTCTTTATTAGAACAAGGTTTCGCTAACAAAGGCAGACTGGACACGTCATCGAGAGAGATTCTCTTAGGAGACCAAGAGTTTTGAAAAGCCTATCACGTCTAGACTTTTACAGAGCTTGTTCTTTAAGTGAAACTTTATCTTAAACTGAAGTAGATATTTTTCAGTCTGCGCGATCCAAGAAATGTAACCCTGTATTCCATAACCCCGGCCCTCTCTACTTCTGTGATCTAAGAAATATATCACCATATCTTATAATCCAGCCCTCGCTACCTTAACCCAGGCACAGTCACACCTTCGACTACTATGCTTCTTGCCTGGATAAGAGGCAGAGGAGCTGCAGCTCAACTCCCTTAAGAGACCTAGGAGGTTCAGCTCCTAGGTCTCTTGAGAGGTCCAGGAACTGGAGATAAACATCTTAAAAGTCCTTCAAGGCAGGCTTCTAGATGCCAGTGACGGGTTTATGACCTAAGGAACTGAATCTGTCTCCCTTTCCTTGGATCGACACTGACTGCCTTACATTCCTCCAGCGCCGTATGACTCCCCAAAGGTTTGGCGCCGACGTGTTAAAAAATTAATAATAATAATAATAATAATAATAATAATAGCCCGTCAAGAAGTCTAACAACTGTAGCTTAATTATCCTTAAAAGGCTGAGGTATTGTCGATCAACGCCCATGAGAGCGCCACGAGATGTAATATTTCCAACCATCATCTAGGTAACACACGTGAGCACTTGATGTTTGAAGCCAATGATTAAAGGCATTATCCAGTTATCAATTCTGTTTAACAAAATTACAAATTTGGGACATACATTGCCTCTTAACACTACAAATCTTTCTCTGGGAAAAGTTCACCAGCACAAAGTTTGAAGCTGATCAGACGAGTCATGCTTAGTCTAAGTCATAGAAGAAACTAACTTACATTTTTTATCGTAAAACTGGCACTGACACACGCTAATAACAAATCATCCTTTATTCTAAGTGGGAGACCTGTGCTAATAGTTTAAAGTCAATCGAGAGAAGTATTTTCACATGCATGGAAACCACTGCCCTATTTGCATATATATAACTGACAAATTGACACATACACAGCCCAATAACAATCTGAATATTTCTCTCACTAATATTCACAAATACTGGAATTCTGAAGCCTATCAGAAGCATTCTCGTATCACATGGAAAGACGCTCAGGTGAAGCAGAAGCCAGAACCATATATTAAATTACCAGCCCTAGCATGACTGGGCAAAAGTATAATAAACTTAACTCTTGCAAAACTCTACAGATATCGCCCGTCATGGGGACTATTTTTCAAGGGAGTTTATGTGTGTTAGATCATAGAACCCAACAGAGTGATCTTAATGAAGAGATTCTCTGTATTAAGATGCCATAGTGTTGTTGACAAGTATTCCTAGACCAAAGGTATAAAACTGGCAAGCTAGACTGATAAAGCAGGCAAAATGCATAGTGTAAAGACGGGGTTGAAATGTGAAGCTTAATTTGTACAAGTGATTTCAGCAGTATGAGACCCATTTTTCCTGGTGTGTTCACTTACGTGACTGCGCAAGTGAAAGTTACACTACTATACCTGTAATGAAAAACTGTGTTGCGTTTTTCCTTCACATAAAATACACCAAGTGAAATCAGAGTAACTTAAGACATTCCTCTACATAAACATTATAAGTGAAAGACAATATCCGTAGTATTTATTTCACAAATAATATGCTCAACTAAAAACATATAAGTAAATAGATAAATATATGTATACACGCACACACACAATATATATATATATATATATATATATATATATATATATATATATATATATATATATATATATATATAGATATATTATTAATAATAATAATAATAATCTTTATTTCTACAAGTGCATCATACAGGTCTAGCTGGCATCATTTCCGGAAAACTATATAGAAAGCCTCTGGTTATACAGAGCAATTCGGGCAATTCATGTTAATTTTGTCCCCAGGATGCAACCCACAACAGTCAGTTAACATCCAGGTATCTACTTACTGCTAGGTGAACAGGGGCAGCAGGTGTAAGGAAACATGCCCAACGTTTCACTCGTGCCGAGAATCGATCGTGGACCCCTCAGTGTGTGAGCTGAGAACGCTACCTACCAAGCCACGGGCACCCACTTGCTGCTGAAGAGGTTATAAAATCAATAACCTTATAAAAAGACACTATGGCAGATTGGAAACCTCTGTTGAGTCAAGTTTACATAGAGAATACATTAGGTTAGGTTAAAATTCGTCAGGAAACAGGACAAATGTTTCCTGACGTGGGTCTTGGTCACATGACCTACCACTGCAGCATTTGGTCATCTGGCCGAGGTCTTCCACTGGCTTACCCCTCTACCCCTTTAAAAATTAATATTATTAATAATCTGATACGGAGATAACATAATTATTAAGCTTAGGTATACACAGGATCTACTATGAAGCTAATAAAGCTTAAGCTTCAGGACCCTAATCCCGGGGTCTACTGTATGAAAAGTTTTTCTTTCTAATAATAATAATATAGCGTAATTCAATACAAATAATTAAAATTAAAAGATTATTTAAGTAACATGTAGGCTAGCCGTTGCTGGTTGCAAGGGGGCCCTGGGGCCCCATAACAGTTCAAGCTTCAGGGCCCCAAAATGTAGGTCCGCCACTGGGTATACATAGTGCGGAGAGCAGGTGGCGAGTAGTAAGGTGCGAACCTGTCAGGTTAAGTGTGTGCTGAGTAACATGAGAGCCAGGGGCCCCGCCATCAGGAAACTCTTGATTCTAGTTGATGATGTTTGCGGTATGAATAAGAGCCAATTCAAAGCATTTTCTTCTGTTCCTGTGTTTTTCACGGATAACCAATCTCGCCTTGGGCCAATCTATGTGGTGTGAAGCCGTGTTACAATGTAAAACAGCAGCGTTGTTGATGTTATTAATGCGAGCATATCAGTGTTCCTGTGAAAATATGGCTAAATCTCTATTCGTTTCACCCACGTATAATTTATCAGAAGTTATACAGGGGAGGGTGTGGATGTGATGGTGTTGTAGCTGGCTTTTTTAAGTAACCTAAAAGCGTTTAAGTATCGTGGAAGTAGGGACGCTTGAAAAGCGGATACTTCTGTTATCGACTATCGAAGAGTTAATTATTGTCTACACCTCCCTCGTAAGTCCCGTATGAAGGTGGAAAAATTGTAAACTGTGGAAAATCTCTGTGGTTTTGAGGCCATGAATCTTCCAGGAAACTGGGGCTGAAGATTCTGAAAGCCCCTGGAAAGAAACCTAACTGAACACCTCTTTCGGATCTAGTGAAGCGGAAAACCAGAAATGGAAGACTGTTCTGGTTGGTGGATTTACGGTAGTAGTGTTTTTGTTTTTAAGGATGTCGAGGAAAGGAAGAATGTTATTTTCCTCTTCTAAGGTGAACTGAATGGAAGACTCAATAGCGTTGAAACTGTATCTGAACCGGAAGAGATCAGATGTGTTGGGTGCAATGATAAGGACGTCAAGAATATACCTCATCCAGGATACGCCAACGGACGCTGTCGTGGAGTCCGGGCTTCAAGGAACTCCATGCAGAGATTCGTGAGGACACTGCTGAGTGGAGGCCCATGGCCATACTGGCATGATGGTTCTAGTGTCAATTACCGAAGGAGAAAGAGTTGTAGTTGAAGCACGACTCGATGAGCTCACTGAAATTCATATGGGACACGGCCGAGACCTTTTCAGAGAGGATGGCGATAACTTAGTCTGTTGGGTGGTAAGCGAAGAATGAAACATCCAAACTAGCAAGTTTCTTGTCCAGCGTAACAGTGCTCCCTGATCCTGGCTGGAAAGGAGTGCTGGAGTTTGGCAATACTGACAACACCAAACAAGTGGGCGAAACGTTGTCTTAATAAAGTATCCAAAGTGTTGCTTATGTGTCTACTCCACGATCTGTCGGTACTGATATACCTAGTGCTTATATTATATAAACACTGCATACTTTCATTACCGTGGTTATATATACAAACACTAGTAACTTTCACTAGAGTAGCCATGTATATACTACTTTGCTAGCATAGCCATGTATATAAACACTGCTTTCACTAGCGTAGCCAGACATGTAATACACTACTTGTATTAACGTTTCCATGTACGTATATAAGCACTTTCACTAGCGTTGTCATACCTAAACATTTCCACTACTGCAATCAAGTAATCAAATATAACATCACACATACTTTTGCCATCAGCGTAAACCTGTATATGAATATATCAAAGATAAAATAGGATTTTCCTATGGGCCGTAATGCTAAAAGAATATAAATACAACTTTCACCCATTCTTTCACAACTTGGAAAATCCCGGTCTTCCGTTTTACCCAGAACAGCCACCCAGGAGAATGAACTACTATTCCTTTAATAGATGAAAACAGCAGTTTACACATAAATAATCCAAGTACAGCGGTATATATATATATATATATATATATATATATATATATATATATATATATATATATATATATATATATGGATAAGACAGTGAAGAAATAAACAGGAAAACCTGAGCACTTTCACGTACTTCCACACACACACATATTTTTAGAGGAAATGTGTAGTCACTATAAACACAAGCCAGAACTCAATTTTCCTGTTTATTTTTTTACGGTAATGTTTTTTATATCTACAGTCACGCGTTTTATTGTGACTTCTTCCATATACGAATACCTGATACAAAGCTGTACTGTGTATACGTAACTGCAGTTTATATATAGATGCGCAGTCTATACACAGCATGTGTGTACAATATATAATTGTGCACCGCGTATATAGGGAGAAATAGGCTAATATGTTTAGCTAAGGACATTACGCTAAGCAATTCACCCACAATGGGCGGGGTGATTTCTCGGCTTACTTTCCCTAACCTATATCAGGCACGCAAAGTGGGAATTGAGGGCAACTTTTCATGTTTGTCGTGTGGTGGAACAATCTCTCCAATCTCTGAGGACTTGAGTGTCCTCCATGCAGCCTAGCACTGTGTATATATATTTCCATTTTTTACATATTGTAAACATTATGTAAGTCGTGTTTTCAAAGTGGGATGAAATTTGCAGTCAAGTTGAGAGTTATTTTAGTTACGTGGCGCTCAGTGGTAACACTGCAGACAATTTAATGAACACAATGCGTTAGTCTGGCCTCCAGTGTTTCAGCTGCAGTAGAGTTGCATGCTAGCAGCTGACAGCAGCTGTATCGCACTAGTATCTTATAATATACGTCATAATAATAAACTTTAATTTTTCAAAAAAATCATACTAGGATATAGTTTGTATATCGTTTAGAAAAGACGCAATACACACACACACACACAATATATATATATATATATATATATATATATATATATATATATATATATATATATATATATATATATATATATATTGAATCTGTAATAAACATTATTAACTTTTCCAAGAGTTGTTGTCTGAGATTAAAACGTTGCAGGTCTCAACACAGCAGCTCAACAGTGAACTATGGGGATCCCAAATAATGCCATCATCAAACGTGTCATAAACTGCAGACTTTGAAATTTCAGCATAACCATCAACTGCGACTCGATACAAGTTTTTAGAGATGCCGTCTCACCCCACAGACAGTGAAGGAGTACAGCTCGTGTCCCCCTTTCGTCAATGAATCTGGAATAAATCACAAAACAATCTTAACTTACTTTCGAGAGTTGTCGAAGTATTCTAGGCAATGAAACAACTGTTACTAGGAATCAGCTACAGCCTGGTGGCTGGCTATATTATTCCTCCAGTGTCGACCGCCCCTGAACCCAACCAACCGTCTGGGTACTTGGAATTCCAAACTCGCCGCAACCGATGCCTGTTCAGGAAATGGCTCATTCACTCACCCAATTTCTCGGTATCTCTCTCTGTAATTCGTTTTTCTACATGTCCCTGTTAAGACAGCTCTCACTCTGATGACTGATTATGAGTGAAGCTGACATATTATGGGACAGCGGCTGACAGCCGGTTCTTAAACCCATTATGTACCTCTGATGAGACGAGTATTGGATTACTACCTGCTACAGGATGGGTATTGGGCTGCT
The DNA here is from genome assembly GCF_038502225.1 of Cherax quadricarinatus. Taxonomy (NCBI): domain Eukaryota; kingdom Metazoa; phylum Arthropoda; class Malacostraca; order Decapoda; family Parastacidae; genus Cherax; species Cherax quadricarinatus. Next base: position 9,837,819 of record NC_091355.1, on the reverse strand, counting down.
ACCTCCTACAGGCTGGGCATGGAATGACTTGCTGTCCACGGGATGGGTGTGGGATGACTACTGTCCAAGGGATGGGTGTCAGGGGCCCGAGACTGTTCAACTGCCTCCCAGCACACATAAGGGGGATTACCAACAGACCCCTGGCAGTCTTCAAGCTGGCACTGGACAAGCACCTAAAGTCAGTTCCTGATCAGCCGGGCTGTGGCTCGTACGTTGGTTTGCGTGCAGCCAGCAGCAACAGCCTGGTTGATCAGGCGCTGATCCACCAGGAGGCCTGGTCACAGACCGGGCCGCGGGGGCGTTGACCCCCGAAACTCTCTCCAGGTAAACTCCAGGTAAACTGTCCACGGGATGGGTGGGATGATTACTGTCCACAGGATGGGTGTGGGATGACTACTGTCCACAGGATGGGTGTGGGATGACTACTGTCCACGGGATGGGTGTGGGATGACTACTGTCCACGGGATGGGTGTGGGATGACTACTGTCCACGGGATGGGTGTGGGATGATTACTGTCCACGGGATGGGTGGGATGATTACTGTCCACAGGATGGGTGTCGGATGACTACTGTCCACAGGATGGGTTGTAGACAGCCTGTACTGTCTGCACAGACAGCCCATGCTGTCTGCCAGCTTAGTTCATATTTCGCGCCACTCAGGTGCTGCCATCTATAGGCCTTGCCACTTCAGTATGCCCAGACAGGCCTCCCTCTCACTCACACAGCGGCCTAGCAGCAAGACACAAGGCCTCCCAGCTCTCTCTCGTGGGCATGGCCCTCCCGGGCCATGGGCACAACACAAGCCTGTGTACCCACCACTACTTAACAATAAAGTAAGAAGCCTCCGAAGACGTATCATTTAACCACCCGCTACCAGATTACCAAACAAATTCATTATAAATGGTGACAGCGGTGCTCCCAGCAGTTGTGTTTGCCTGGAGAGAGGAAGGAGAGGTATGAAGTCATCTTCACTTCATCACCCTACACAAGAAGCATCCGTCTCGCAACAAGTTATCCTGATGTCGTGTCTGCACGTTTGAGCATCCAGACACAGATACAAGCAGGATCCAGGCCGAAATTTGCCGAAATTCTCCGAGAATTGTAAGTGGCGTCACAGTGACCCCACGCTACAGTGACCCCACGCTACAGTGACCCCACGCTACAGTGACCCCACGCTGTTTCTCAAGTCACGTGTTCAGCGTCACTTGTATGTTGCTGTTGTTGTTCAGCTCAGCACAGCCGTTTCAGCAAGCCAGAGGTGAGTTTTGTGGTGATTTCTGCGTCCAGTGTGAGCTTCTCCACGTGTTTGTAGGTGGAGGAGGAGGAGGAATGGCCAGATGCTCCCCTGCCATACACTCACCCACGCTCCTCGCTCACCCGTCTACCATACACCACTGCCCACTCCCTCTGCTGTGTTTTCTGCTGTTTTTCGTGTGATTCACTGCCAGAGCTGTGTATCCGAGTGCCCGAGGCCACTCGAAGCTATGTGGATCAGCATGCCACGTAGATCACGACACCACGTGGATCACAACGCCACGTTGGCTGTGGGCGATGTCACGTAGACCTACGAGCTACGTGAGTTACCAGATGTCCCAGGCCACATGCTGTGGTCTGCTGCCCGCATCACATTGACGTCACCCACAATGCTGCCCGACTTCATGACGTCACCTCGAGATGTCTGCTGACGTCACCTCGAGATGTCTGCTGACGTCACCTCGAGATGTCTGCTGACGTCACCTCGAGATGTCTGCTGACGTCACAGTGCTGCTGACGTCACCTCGAGATGTCTGCTGACGTCAGTACTGCTGACGTCATCACGCCTGACATCACATGATGTCACATCGAGTGTTTCTAGTAATTATTTCCGTATTGTCGAGAAGATTGAGAGAAAATATATGTCGTGTGTTAATTAATTCCTCTCAGTCAGTGTTCTCACATGTTGTACCGCGGTGTGTTTTTAAAGTTTCCGTGTGTCCAGTGAGGTCTGAGCCAGACCTGAGTAGCACCACTGTGCTAAGCCACCCGTGTGACCAGTACGTTTGACAGCTGATTACTCAGCCCTGAGCGTATGAGCCCTCTTGTACAGAAAGCTTTTATGCTCGTCGCTCGTGATGTTCTGCAGAATCATACCTGCTACGTTTCCCATCGAAATTTGTTTCACTTCACCTCCAGACCGTCAGAGTGCAGTTATATGTAGAGAAACAAGTCTGGGGACACTTAGACTAACCTCTGCTATAACTCCAACTGCCGAGAGAATGACACACTGTGTCAGCCTCGTGTCACAAGCTTCAGTGAGCAGCCTGCACAAAGATGTCACTTTGACTGCTAGCTCTCTCACTGCAGTCTGGTGTATGATGTTACGACTCCCAGATGTTTCGCCCAGTCGTCTCTGCCACGACTCGCTCCACAACTCACTCCACGCTCGCCGGCAGTGACAGCCCAGCGACAGTACCAGTCGAGAAGTGTCCTCCTGAGTCGCTTGCCAGAAGTCCTGCCCAGTTGCCGAGTTTTGTCGACGCCTCACTCGAGGGCACCAGCATGTTGTGCCCCAGGTTGAGTGAAAACCTGCAGCGACTCCTATGATGACTGCTTCACCGTTCCAGAGGAGACCGTAACCTGTTACGTCACAGCTCAGCCACAGCGATGTCTCCCGTGTTGCAGTATCTGTCCAGACTCTGGACGCAGGAAGGCGTGCAGTGATGCCCTTCGATGCTCACTGCCTTTGACCACGATGTTTAGCACACCCACATGTTTTTTCTTCCCTCCCTGTAGGAGGTTTTTTTCCATGTTCATATGTATATATATGTTTTTATTTTGTGTTCTGTGCCCTGTTCCTACGAGAGAGAGACCGAGTTTCTTTTACCACCAGTATTGTCGCGTCGGGACGACGCGCGGTAGGTGGCCGAGCGTATGTAGACAGCCTGTACTGTCTGCACAGACAGCCCATGCTGTCTGCCAGCTTAGTTCATATTTCGCGCCACTCAGGTGCTGCCATCTATAGGCCTTGCCACTTCAGTATGCCCAGACAGGCCTCCCTCTCACTCACACAGCGGCCTAGCAGCAAGACACAGTATGTAGACAGCCTGTACTGTCTGCACAGACAGCCCATGCTGTCTGCCAGCTTAGTTCATATTTCGTGCCACTCAGGTGCTGCCATCTATAGGGCTTGCCACTTCAGTATGCCCAGAGGGTGTCGGATGACTACTGTCCACGGGATGGGTGTGGGATGACTACTGTCCACGTGATGGGTGTGGGATGACTACTGTCCACGGGATTGGTGGGATGATTACTGTCCACAGGATGGGTGTGGGATGACTACTGTCCACAGGATGGGTGTGGGATGACTACTGTCCACAGGATGGGTGTGAAATGACTACTGTCCACGGGATGGGTGTGGGATGACTACTGTCCACGGGATGGGTGGGATGATTACTGTCCACGGGATGGGTGTGGGATGACTATCCACGGGGTGGGTGTGGGATGACTACTGTCCACGGGATGGGTGTGGGATGACTACTGTCCACGGGATGGGTGTGGGATGACTACTGTCCACAGGATGGGTGTGGGATGACTACTGTCCACAGGATGGGTGTGGGATGACTACTGTCCACAGGATGGGTGTGGGATGACTACTGTCCACAGGATGGGTGTGGGATGACTACTGTCCACAGGATGGGTGTGGGATGACTACTGTCCACAGGATGGGTGTGGGATGACTACTGTCCAAAGGACAGGAATGGGATGAACACTTAACCACAACATTCGTGAGGGGTATATTGAACAAATTTAATTTCAACAATAAATGTATCAACGGGGATTAAATAAATCATGATCTTATTGAAATTAGTTGTGAAGATAATACGAATAACGCAGATGTGAACCAATGTACCGAGAGGTTGAACTCACTGGTACTAAATGTTTGATCCAGACACATACCATTCAGGAAAAAGAGACGATACAAGCTACAAAGAAAGATGCGATCCACACGAGACTCAGGGAACTTACCAAAGGCTGCAGACTTTCTCTAGAACGAAATAGACACTGGTTAAGAAAATGTAAAACATTGAATTCAAACTAAATGCATAATTCAGCGTTCAGGGTTTGAGCGAAAAAGTCATTAATGAAACTGAATGAAATTTAAAATGCTTTTTGGCTCCTATGTAGAATATAAAGCAAAATCCACATCCAGTATTTTGCTTAAAGGAGACGGAACTTTCACTGATGACGACCAACAAATGAGTGAAATACTGAAGCCACAATACGACTTTATCAGTGACATATTAATCGGGCAAATGAGTAACAATCTAAATGAATTATTCTTGAAGGAGATTTAAAGCTCTGCTGACATTTCCCACCTGACTCTGAAGACGCTATTAATGGCATGCCCATGCAGTCTGCCCCATGCCTATGCACTCTGCTCCATCCCCATACTCATGGAACTCCATATTCATGAAGAATTGAAAAAAAACTATCACGTGAGTTAAATATCTAACTGACACAGTCTGCACACTGGAGTCATCCCACAGTCATTAAAAAAACCGAGATAGCCCCACTCCAAAAAGGTGGAAGTAAAGGAGTTGCAAAAACACTGAAGACCAATAGCCTTGACGTCCCACGTTATCCAGAATCGTTGAAGAGTTTTTAAAGGTAAGACTGCTAAATGCATAGATACATAACAGTTGCACAACTCAGGGTCGCTCCTGCCTCTCGCAACTGCTGGACCATTTACGACATGAACTTGGATGCACTGGCAGACAAACGATATGCAGATGTAGTGTACACAGACTTTGTAAAAGCTTTTCACAAGTGTGAACATGATGTAATAGCATACAAAATGTGTGAAAAAGGAATAACTAAAAAAGGGCAGATGAATGTTTAGCTTTCCAATAAAAGCAAAGAATAATAGCGAATAAAATAGAATCATAGGCTACTACAATAAAAACTGTGATCCTCAGTGCGTTGTACCCGCCCAAATTATCTTCCGTAAACTTATATCCAATACAGAGACATAAATCATGGCACCATATCGCCCTTTGCAAATGATACTAGAATATGTATGAGTGGCATTCATTGAGGACACAGCAAACCTCCAAGGTAATATAAACCAGGTCTTACAGGGACAAACATGACAATATGATGCTCAAGTGAGACAAATTTAATTTACTCCACTATAGAAATTTTTAAGAAATACACACTGAAATGGAGTGTAAAATAAATTTAAGTCAGTCACCAGAGTGAGAGATTAGTGTGATGGACTCAGTAGTGGCAATACCAGAATATCTGATATTCTGTGATCACAATACTTATTATAACCAGGAAAATAATAGCAAGAGTAACGAGAACCTTCAAAAAACGAGAACCCAAGCTAATGAAGACGCTCTTTAAATCACCTGTTATTTCCAGACTGGAATATTGCTGTACACTACAGCGAAATTGTAGACCTGAAGAAAGTACGGAGAACATTCACTGCTGGTATAAACTCAGTCAAGCATGTAAATTATTTGGAACGCTTCATGTTCTTTGAACTGTACTCTGGAATGTAGGCAAGAGTTTTTTTTTATTATACTGTAAATTACACTTGCAAAATTCCCGAGAGAATGATCCCTAATCTGCATACCGAAATCACTCCCAACAATGCCAAGAGTCTTGGTACACTGTGCAAGCAAGGTACCAGCAGTGAAAAACATGGGTATAATGAATACACTAAAAGATGATATAATCAGTGTGAAGGGACCAAACCTTTACACACACACACACACACACACACACACACACATTGAGGGTCCCTATAACAGTTCTAGAGGTGGCACCTCCCTATAGTGTATATATATATATATATATATATATATATATATATATATATATATATATATATATATATATATATATATATATATCATCAGGTTTCAGAATGGGTATGGGGTGACTACTACCCGCAGGATGGATATGGCTGCCCCATAGCGTGGTTATGGGGTTACTACGACCCAAAGGATGGATACAGCCCACAGGGTGGATATGAGGTTAATACCACTCATGGGGTGACTATAGTAGTAGTCACCCCGATATCTGCCCAGCAGTAATTGCCTATTTGTACCCATATAAACGTGCTGAATATCATACGCTGCAATTGTTTATAAGTAAAATAATAATTATCTGTAACTACAATGACACTCCTGTGTTACGGTGGTACACATGTAAGAAGAGGTCTATATAAAGACCTCTAGATCTGCTCTGAGACTATAAATATAATCTGAATATAAATAGTGTTTGAATATCCATGGCGCGTGTTGGGCGTTAGGTAAACACAGTCGCTGCTTTATTTAACCTTGTAAATACGTCATATAGATCAGGATAGCCACACAATTCGGTATATCTGTGTCCGTAAAATGTACAAAACATTTTAATGTTAAAATTAAAATATGCACAAAGATATCAGTGCAGTGACACACACAAAATATCTTTTATAATGCAGAGTCAAAGATTTTGTTCATTTGATAATAAATAAAATATATGCTTACGAAACATTAATATACTATTCTGTTTTAATTTCGGAGCACCATACGCGTTGCATCTTATTGCACGCGCAGTTACAAGGCATCTGTCCCTTACGAAACATTAATTAATGCAGTATTCCATCCAAATTTAGTAGCGGGACACACATTGAATCTTAGAGTAAGAACACATTGCAACACAAGACGTGGAAATTGAAAACTGTTCGCCCACTAGATACTTCCAAGCAACGAAAACGTTCTCAACAAAGAAAACCTCACAATAAAGAACAAGAAGACACAATACCGTGACTGGAACAATACACAAATAACCCGCACATAAACCAACCAAGCCATACCACGGGTGGGGTTAGAACCCGCGACCTGCAGTTTTGAGACTCTCTGATAGCGGGTTCTGGAGTTTACCCGTGATATGGTTTATTTGCAATTGTGTCATTTACGATTTCGTGAGTCAACCCGCACACAGGAGAGGGAACTTACGACGACGTTTCGGTCCGATTTGGACCATTTATAGTCACTTCTCTCTATGTGCGGGTTAGTCTAATACCAGACTGCAAGCCTGGCCCAACAACTGCCTTCTGAAGTTTAACCCCCACCAAGTCATGAAAATCAGAGGAAAGTGGAAGAAGACCTCAGAGTACAGCCTAGGGAGGCCAAAGACTGCAAACCTCACTCAAAGAAAAGAATATTTTTATGCAGATATATTTACCATAATTCACGATATAACAGTTTAAGGTCAGGCGAAGATAAAGGTCAGTGTTATGCCTGGTAGTGGTGTCTATTTTGGGTGTAGCGTTGCCAGCTCACCAGCAACATTGTCAACCTTTTGTTCAGCTTTAGTAACTGATGATTTCTGCTCTCTTGAATATTCATATTTTTCTACCCAGTGATGCTGAAGTTACAAGCTTCTTAAACCGTATGTACTATTGCTTGGTCATGTACTCTCGCTTGGTCATGTACTCTCGCTTGGTCATGTACTCTCGCTTGGTCATGTACTCTCGCTTGGTCATGTACTCTCGCTTGGTCATGTACTCTCGCTTGGTCATGTACTCTCGCTTGGTCATGTACTCTCGCTTGGTCATGTACTCTCGCTTGGTCATGTACTCTCGCTTGGTCATGTACTCTCGCTTGGTCATGCACTCTCGCTTGGTCATGTACTCTCGCTTGGTCATGTACTCTCGCTTGGTCATGTACTCTCGCTTGGTCATGTACTCTCGCTTGGTCATGTACTCTCGCTTGGTCATGTACTCTCGCTTGGTCATGCACTCTCGCTTGGTCATGTACTCTCGCTTGGTCATGTACTCTCGCTTGGTCATGTACTCTCGCTTGGTCATGCACTCTCGCTTGGTCATGTACTCTCGCTTGGTCATGCACTCTCGCTTGGTCATGCACTCTCGCTTGGTCATGCACTCTCGCTTGGTCATGTACTCTCGCTTGGTCATGTACTCTCGCTTGGTCATGTACTCTCGCTTGGTCATGTACTCTCGCTTGGTCATGCACTCTCGCTTGGTCATGTACTCTCGCTTGGTCATGCACTCTCGCTTGGTCATGTACTCTCGCTTGGTCATGTACTCTCGCTTGGTCATGTACTCTCGCTTGGTCATGCACTCTCGCTTGGTCATGTACTCTCGCTTGGTCATGTACTCTCGCTTGGTCATGTACTCTCGCTTGGTCATGCACTCTCGCTTGGTCATGTACTCTCGCTTGGTCATGAACTCTCGCTTGGTCATGCACTCTCGCTTGGTCATGCACTCTCGCTTGGTCATGTACTCTCGCTTGGTCATGTACTCTCGCTTGGTCATGCACTCTCGCTTGGTCATGTACTCTCGCTTGGTCATGTACTCTCGCTTGGTCATGCACTCTCGCTTGGTCATGTACTCTCGCTTGGTCATGTACTCTCGCTTGGTCATGTACTCTCGCTTGGTCATGTACTCATACATCTGCCTCTATATTAGATAAAATTTGGACAAACATAATTGTAATAATGTTAGCAGTATTACCAACAATAGGCTAGACTTGACAAATTCCTGGAGA